>NW_007232927.1:61505-107885 GCF_000164805.1 Carlito syrichta | reverse complement strand
TAATTATTAATGTATTTTCTCGGGTGAAGGGGGGTTTAATGTTGCTGACGTGATATGTATACTTTCCTCGTTGTGTTATAGTTAGTATATGTAGGGAATATAGGGCGGTAATTAGTGTATTAAGACCTATTAAGATAATAGTTAAACGTGATCATGAAAAGGATGCTATTATTACAGATAGCTCGCCGATCAAGTTAATGGTTGGGGGGGAGGGCCAGGTTAGTTAGGCTGGCGAGGAGTCATCATGTTGTTGCAAGAGGTAAGAGGGTTTGAAGGCCACGGGCTAGGGCTATTGTTAGGCTGTGGATTCGTTCATAGTTTGTGTTTGCTAAGCAAAATAGTAAGGAGGAGGTAAGGCCGTGGGCGATTATAAGGACAGTGGCTCCGATGAAACTTCATGGGATTTGGATAAGGATTGCTAAGATAACAAGTGCTATATGGCTAACCGAGGAGTAGGCAATGAGTGATTTTAAATCTGTTTGGCGTAAGCAGATAGAACTAGTTATGATTACGCCTCATAGGGAGAGTATTAGAAAGGGGTAGGCTATATATTCTGTTGTTAGGTTTAGAATAATTGTTATTCGTATTATTCCATGTCCTCCGAGTTTAAGTAAGATTGCTGCAAGGACTATAGAGCCTGCGATTGTCCATTCTAGTTTGTTTCTGCAATTTTGGTATAAGCATTATAAAAAGTTTTGAAGGAGAGGACAGTTAGACTCAACGCTCTCTACAATGCTTTTCATACTCCAAACTAGAAGTTCATCACATCACATCACCAACTTCATTAGGTTGTGTTCTCATATTGCTGCCTTGCATTCTCCTCCTTTATCTGTAATGGAGCTGTAAAATGCTAAACAATTATATGCTTTCAGTGATACAAAGCAATGAAAAAATCCAATAAAAGTCAAAACTGCCGGGCTCGGTGGCTCAGCCTGTAATCCCGCGCCTTTGGAGGCTGAGGTGAGTGGATTGCCTGAACCCGAGGGTTCGAGACCCGCCTGGGTAACTTGGTAAGACCTCATCTCCACAATAAATCAAAAATGAGCCGGGCGTGGTAGCGCGTGCCTGTAGTTCCAGCTACTTGGAAGGCTGAGGCGGAAGGATCGCCAGAGCCCAGCAGGTCGAGGCTGCAGTGGCCGAGAGCGACCACTGCACTCCAGTCTGGGCAACAGTGAGACTCCAACTCAAAAAAAAATAAAAAATAAAATAAAAGTCAAAATTACACACTTCCTGGGGATGAACCCAGAGAAAGACTATAGCTAGAACTGACAAATCAGTTATAGTCATAAGAATGTTATTACATAATTTTCACTCTGCCCTTCTTCAAGTCTAAACCATAAATACAGAGACTATATTATGAGTAATCAGAAAAAAATAAACTCTAATATTTAGGGTAATTGCATTGAATGAAATGTATTTTCTTTGGTGCTAGAGGCGATTTAAGGAATGAAGAAAGGAATTCAAAATACCTCAAAATTAGAAATGAAAATGACTATTGTTCACCTCAATGTGTATGCTGTTGATTTTTATAACAGCTTTGGGAAATAATTAGAACTGTTCAATGTCTTATTGTTTCTCCATGTCGATTCTTGGTTATCGTCAAGTGTTTCTGGTCCTTTTCACTCTCTGGAGAAATATAAAAAGAAAACTGCATTTTTTAATGTAAATATGTATCGACAGCTTGGCTTCAGATCCTAATAGGTTTTGTGTTATTATGGGCCACCCTTTTGTTTGCCATTTGCAAGTCATCAAATTTCTCCTTCAAAAGTTGTGTCAGTATCACTATCAGGCATATCAATCAGTATTTTATATTAGTCATGCACATTACCTTAGAGAAAGTTTCCTGGACATTTTAAAAGTCCACCAAATTACATATTAAGGTAAGATTAGATGATAATTTCGACAATTTGATATTATACATACTGGGAAGCTTCTCTAAAACTAGTTTTTCTCACATATAAACAGATTTCCATTTTATAATACAGCAATACTTGTTTTAGAAAGTATTTAGTGCTTAACAATACCTTGTTCGGCTAAAGTGCTAAATACATGTTGGATGATTGATTCAAACAACATATAAACCCTGATCACTTAAAACATGGTAGAAGCATCAATAGCAATGATAGTACTGACATTAATAATATTGATTTATTGTCATATTGATTTATTTAATATTAGATTACTAGACAATTCATCTGTGTCGAGAGTGACAATACTAATGGTCCAAAAATTTGGGTTTCTATACTGCAGATATGGTCTTTGTTTTTCCTTTTCAGTTCTTAATTTTTTTCTGTATATATTTTCAAAACAAACTTTATAATGTACTAATCTAATTTGTCTCTCCAAGACAGAATCACCTGGTTTATTGTGAAGATTAAACTTAATTAAATAAGAATTAATATTAGTGATGGGCTAGTAAATGTTTAACAAATAGCTTTCTGAAAATAAAAACATGATTTGCAGCATTTACCAGCTTCTAAAGTGTAAATAATCCCATCATGGATGATCTAAAGTCATCACGTGTAGAGTCACTGAGCACTGTCACAGAGATGCACACAATCAGCTCCATTACAAGTTAGTTCCAGCATACTAGTTGTTGTAACACTGTCAAATATCTCCAATTTCTATTTTCTGTTTATCATTGGTAGTGAAGGCTTAGTTAATATGTCAAAGTAAGTTGGGGCAAAATCCTTATAACTGAACCAAAATTCTCATCACTAAACCCCTATGAATTTATCAAAGAGTAATTCATAACCAATTAAAATGTATAAATAAATCTCTCTTCAAGGATATACTACTGCAATTTTCTACTAAACCATTTTGCACTAATTATGGTGAGCTGTACTATCACCTGTATTAATGGTAAATTAACTTAGTACTAAACTTATTAAGGTTTTAGACATTTTTTGAAAACAGAATGTGATCTGATAAATGATCTTAAAAAGAAAAAATAGCATGCTATTAAGGATGTGGAGAGGGGAAATGTGTACTAATGATAATGTAAATTTGTAATCCCATTATGGAAATCACATGGAGCATCCTTAAAAAATTAAAAAATCATATGAACTATCACATGATTCAGCAATTCCACTAGTAGATATATATCCAAATAAATTATATACGGGAAATACTATTCAGCCATTTTTTTAAAAAAAAGCCTGATGTTTCGCAGCAACACGGACAAATCTAGGGGACATTGTGTATAAACCCAGGCACAGAAAAAATGAATATCAAATGTTCTCACTTGTATAATCTAATAAAGTTGATTTCACAGAAATAGACAAATGGTAGTTACCAGGAGCTGGAGAGAAGGGATTACGGAGTGGTATTGGAGAAAGTTGGTCACAGGCACTAAAGTTAAAGCTAGATAAGAAGAATAAGTTTTGGTACAAGGTAAATATAACTAACAACAATGCATAACATATTCAAGATACCTAGAATAAAGGATCTTGAAAGTTATCACCAAAGAGAAATGGTAAGGGTTTCAAATAGACAAAATAGCTAGAATAACTAAACTGATTTGATCATTATAAAATATATGTTTTGAAACATCACACAAACCCATAAAGATCTACAGTTATGTGCCAATTTTAAGCAAAATGTTTAAAAAGAAATAATTTTAATTCATTCTATCTTTGAAAAGTGATGTAAACTATAACAAAGTAGAAATAAAGCAATGTCTATTTCAGCGTGTTTTGTTTTGTTGTTTATAACTTAACCATCCAACACGTTTCTTGCTAACTACATCAAAGTCTCACGAAAATATTGCTTATTATGTACTGTGAATTTTGATAACACATTGAATTATATCAAAAGCAGAATAATTTCTTCTGTGAAAAATTGCTTCATTTAAAAAAACTGCAGTCATATAATCAGTATAGCATTTGTTTTTTCTTTTGTGTTGGAGTCACACTCTGTCGCCCAGACTGGAGTGCAGTAGCACACTCCTGGCCACCGCAGCCTCCACCCGCTGGGCTCCGGTGATCCTTCTGTCACAGACTTCCAAGTAGCTGGAACTACAGGCATGCGCTGCCACCCCCAGCTAATTTTTTATTTATTGTGAAGAGTTCTTGCCAAGTTGTCCAGGTAGGTCTCGAACCTGCAGGCTCATGCAATCCACTCTTCGGCCTCCCAAAGTACTGGGATTACAAGCTGAGCCACCAAGCCCATCCAGTATAGATAAGAATATAGGCATTTCCCAATCAAAAGACCTTGATTGCATGCATTTTAGAGCACTTACAGAATGGATGAAGTCATCTAGAACCATTAGCTCCTGTCCCTAAGAATTACTTCGGCTCTCATGAATAAAAAGTACAGATTTTTATAACTAGTATTTTAGTGTAGAAATCTTAAAGTAGCTTTCGACCAACTTAGTGTAAAGTGGTTATCTGGAAATGCTAGGAGTCAGTCGTGATGTAAAGTGATCTTTGTCCCAATATCATGTAGAAATGCAGCCATCTGGGGCTTTAATGATAAGTCAAATAAGAATTTCTTAAAAACTCTCTCAAGTATGCTATTGAAATATATTTTATATAAAAATAAATCAACAATGTAATCAATATCTAGTCCATAGCTTAAAGAGCTAATTCCAGTTTCTTTGGCTATCTTTTAACAAATTTGAATTTCCAAAGAAATAGGAAGAAAGGAATAGGTAAGAGAAATTTACTTTGACATAATTATAAAACTTAAATCTTACAACCTATTGAAATAAATTTAATAAAATTTTGCTGATTAACTTCGTTTCATTTCAAAGACCTTAACAGGAGTCATAAAAATTTCTTTTATACAATTTTTTAATGTTATAAATATTTATAACAGAATTTTACTAAAATATTTTGGTTTCAATAAACTACTTTTTAAACTTTGAGTAATATATTAATAGACAGAAGATGTTACAGAAAAGATTTTTAGTGACTATCCTTTGAACTGACAAAAAAATAAAATTTACCATGTAATGACTCCAGTTAAAAATATATATAAATGTTAAATATAATAAAAATGTACAGTAACAATGGAGAATATTATAAAAATTTATTGAAGAACATTAAAGAAGTCTTAACTACACAGCTTTATTGTTGGGTAGACAAAAATTGGAGAATATAAATTTTCCTTAAATTTATTTACAGTATCAATCCAAGTCATCAAAATGCTTATTATTTTAAGAATTTTGACAAATATATTCTAAAATGTATATAGAAGAGCAAGGGCCAAAAACTGAATTATTTTCTTTCTAGATATCGACATAATAAAACTATAGTAAATAAGACAGCCTTGTATTAGTGCAGGAAAAGACAATAAAACCAGAGACATATTTAAACTTTTATAGAAAACTGTTAGTTGACGAACTTTGCACAGAAATTTGGGAATAAGGAAATCATTAATTACATGATGCCAGAAAAATTGGTATTTTAAGTTAATATATGTATATTATTTCAGTTTGTTTGCTTTTGTAGCATTAACTTTTAAAAAAATTTTTTTTAATATTTTTTATTATGATGTTGTGGGGTACAGTTAAGGATTAGGTACACAATTACGTTTCATTCAGGCACCCTGTTGATAAGAGGTGTTTCCCCATCCCCAGACAGATATTTGCTACTGTTGATCCCATCTCCCTCCCCCCCATAGTTTCCCAGTACCATCAGTCATTTTATTATAGTATTACATTGGATGTTCAAGGTCTATTATATGGGTGAGAACATGTGATACTCAGATCTTTGTGTCAGTATTATAGACTCTAGTTCCATCCAGGTTGCTGTGAAATTCATGATTTTGTTCTTTTTTATGGTTGCATTGTATTCCATCGTGTATATGTACCACACTTTTTTAACCCAGTCCTCTTTTGATGGGCAGCATGGTTGATTCCAGGTTCTTGCTATTGTGAATAATGCTTCAATAAACATACATGTGCAGGTATCTTTTTTATAGAGCGATTTGAGTTCTTCAGGGTATATTCCCAGTAGGGGGATTGCAGGGTCATATGGGAGGTTGATGTTTAGGGCTTTTAGGAATCGCCACACTGCTTTCCACAAAGGTTATACTAGTTTACACTCCAACCAACAGTGTAGAAGTGTTCCCTTTTTGCCACACTCTCCAGCAGCTATTATTTTTGAGTTGTTGATGATTGCCATTCTGACTGAGGTTAGGTGGTATCTCAGCGTGGTTTTGATTACTTTAAAAGACTTGGTCAAGAATTCATTGCCTACTTTGATGTCCAGAAAGATAATTCCTACTTTGTATTCTAGGATTCTTATAGTTTGAGGTTTTAAATTTAAGTCTTTGATCCATCTAGTGTTGATTTTTGTATATGGTGATAGGTAGCAGTCCACTTTCATTCTCCTCCATGTGGTTAACCAATTTTTCAAGCACCATTTGCTAAATATGGTCTTCTTTCCCCAATGATTGCTATTAATGACTTTGTCAAAGATGAGTTGGTTGAGAGACAGTGTTTTTACTTCTGGAATCTCTGTCCTGTTCTGTATAGGTCTGTATGCCTAGTCCCTTTCCTGGTAATGGAGGAAATAAATTGCTCTACCAAAAGACACCCACACACAAATGTTTATAGCTGCACTGTTCACAATAGACAAAACATGGAACCAACCCTTCTGCCCACTGAAAGTGATCTGGATAATGAAAATGTGGTACATATACATGGAGTATTCCACAGCCATAAAGAAAAACAAAATCCTGGCCTTTGCAGTTACTTGGATGCAGCTAGAGACCATCATACTAAGGGAACTATCACAGAAACAAATAACTGAATACCACATGTTCTCAACTCATAATTGGACTCTGACCAATAGTCACATTAGCACAAGGGTGGGTGGGATCAGCAGTCACTAGACACTGTCAGGTAGGGAAGGAAGGGAAGAGAGTGGACAGAACATGACACACAAAGGGAAATGAGGGCCACCTAGAAGCCCAAATTTTACCTACACACAGCCTACTTATGTAGTAAATCCTCACATGTATCCCACAGCTCTCGAATAAATAAATAATTATTTTTAAAATAAAGTGGTTTTTTTTTTGGTTTTTGTTTGTTTGTTTGTTTGTTTTTTGAGTTGGAGTCTCACTCGGTCACCCAGACTGGAGTGCAGTGGCCGCATCCGGCCACCGCAGCCTCGCCTGCTGGGCTTTGGCGATCCTTCCGCCTCAGCCTCCTGAGTAGCCAGAAAGTTTTTTTTTTATATGTGACACAGGAGTAGGTATATTGAATAAATTTTGCTAAGCTTAGACTACTATATTTTTAAAAGATATGTAATAAAGGTGAAAAAGGAGCCCACAGGAAAAAAACTATACATAATAAGCAAAATAGTACTTTCTAGACTATATCATTAATTTTATATATTAAAAAGAAAAAATGCAATAGAAAGAATACAATAAAAGATTATTAAGGCAACACTTCAATTTTAATAGAATAGTCCTAAACATACACTTTAAGTATATCTATAAGGACAATATGCATTTGAAATGATGTTCAGCATTGTTAATTTTCTGGAAAATGTTTATTAAGACCACAATAATATACTATTAAATAGCCAACAGACTGGTAAAATTAAGACGACTAAAATATTTGGTATTGGCAAGAATGCAACAGAAACACTTACATTGGTACAGTCTTTTGAAAACTGCCAATCTATTAAAGCAAAGTAAATTAATCTACAAAAATAACAGTAAATATATGTTTAAACTTCCATAATTTCTATAAGCATTATTATTCAAATCTTTTGGTGGACTAAGACTTGGATATATATCTGGGTATACCTGTGAATACACATTGTGTATACCCAAGACAGTGCACATCCTCACCAAGAGGCAAGTTTATAGCAGCTTGATTCATAATGGCACAAACCTAAAAGCAATACAATTGTTATTACATTTATAATACATTTATACCTACAAAGTAACAGAAATTATGAACATATTATTGCATGTAACAACATAGAATCATTAGTGAAAGACGTCAAACAAAAGAAATAACACTGTATAAACACATATTTGAATTAAAGTTTTAGCATAACTGATACACAATGATAAAAAAGTCAAAAAAGTGATTTCCTTGTTGTGCTAGTCTTATTGATTTAAAAATATCATGAAGTCTCTGAGTTAAAAATATATACCTGAATTGTACCCCACATCTTTAAAATTATGAAAAAATAAAAAACAAAAATAAATTTAAAAATCCTTCATATCTTTATTCAGCCAGTCATTATATTCTTATATACATATTTTAAAAATACATTGACTTGGCCACTTAGTATATATTTAATTTATATATTTTTTAATTAATTGAACACACTATAATATATGCACTTTACTCTTTGAGTGCTGTATTAGAGTTTGTTTTTTTTTTAAGTAACCCTCTAAATTTCCAGTTCATTACTTGCCCTCTAGTACTTGCTCTGAGTAATTTTGCAGCCAGTGCTGAGATACTGGCACTGACCAAAACATTAAAGATAAAATAAAATAAATTTAGAAAATATTGACAAGGTACATAAAAAAGTAAAAATTACCCATGTCTAAATAGCAGATATAATTAACTAATATTTAAGCTTACCTCATAAGACTGTGAATGTGGATGCTCTTTCACAGAAATCTAGCAACTTTCCTAATCCACCATATATACTTTTTTGTGTTGTTTGTTTTTTTGTTTTTGTTTTTGTTTTTTGAGTTGGAGTCTCATTCGGTCGCCCAGACTGGAGTGCAGTGGCCGCTCCCGGCCACCGCTGCCTCGCCTGCTGGGCTCCGGCGATCCTTCCGCCTCAGCCTTCCGAGTAGCCGGAAATACAGGCATGCGCTACCATGCCCGGCTGATTTTTTTATTTATTGTAGAGATGAAATCTCGCTGCCCAGGCGGGTCTGAAACCCGCGGGCTCAGGCAATCCACTCACCTCAGCCTCCCAAAGGCACGGGATTACAGGCTGAGCCACTGAGCCCAGCTCCACCATATATTCTAATGCCTTCAGGCTTTCTGATTTTCCTTCCAAATAATTAGCATAAAAGAGCATTGTCTCAAAAAGCAGGAAAAGTCATGAGTCATTTGAACTAATCACATACTGTTAAATATCACCAGAATTCTCAGGGCACTTCTCAGGAGAAGGCAGTAGAAATCAGCAGCCTCTAGGTACCTGGTCCACACTACCACCTGTGACAATGGCTGGATACTGACACCTGGAACTGTGGAGAAGACAAGAAGGAGATCTGGAGCTGTCCTGCTAGAGGATATGATGCTGACTGATGCCATTTTCTCTGTCCTGAAACTGGGCAGGGACCTACTCTAGCTCACATGATTCTGGGCAGTGTGCATCCTGAGACTGAGGGGCAATCTCCATACCCCTCTTGGATCAATCATTTTTTGCCCAGGGGGATACTCTGGGTATACAATATGGGAGAGAAAGGTGCCCCAACCCCACATTGGATCAAACAGACACGTGAAGTAGGAGTGGGAGACCTAGCAGAAGTGGAGTAGGGTAAGTCAATCTGAGTCATGCCCCTTATCTCAACAGTTTTTGGGGCATCTAACCCACAGGGAAAGTTGCCCCATCAGCTGGTGGGCTGAAAGCAGAGGGGAGGTGGTAGAGAACAAAACCCATTCTTAACTGCCACCCAAAATGGACATGCCTGTAAAAAAAGGAAAGGAACCTGAAGTTTCAGAAACAGCCAAAAGAGTTTTTTTCCCCACTCTCTCAACACATATCTTTCTGTTTTGTGTCTTCTGATTTGATTTGCCCCTTGTTTCCTTCAGTATTTATTTATTTATTTATTTTTTGTATATAAGTTCATTTGAGGGAGAGTGTATCTTTGATTTGTTGCTGTTGTTGTTGATCTGTTCATTTATGTGTCAGTCTGTTTTCCTTCTTCTCTTCAGCTTCCTTTCATCTTCCTTTCTCCATTCTTTTTTCCTTTTTCTCATCTCATTTTGTTTCAGGGAACATACATCCCCACCACATGGACAGATTGTAAGGTGGTGGGAAGTGGGCTTCAGTGGGTCCCCGCACCAGTCAGCAGATACTGCAACCTGCAGATAGCTTCTGAAACATAGCTCCTCCCCATTACATTTAATCAAAACTCAAAACTGCAAAAAGATAGTACAGCCCTTCACCCCTAGTCCAGCTTCAAAATTGAATAAATCTGAATCTCTCCATTAGAAATAATAGGGGGTTGATCAAAAAGTTATCCCCCCATCACTGAGCAAAGGAATTAAAGAAGGGGAAAGGGGAGGTAATACATCACAAACGAAGTAGGATCAATGGAACAACCCAGGTACACCCCCCCACCCCAGATCCCTGTAAAGACATTGCCTGAGAATACAGACTTCAAAATCCAAACAATGAAGACATCAAGAATGACTGGTCTCAAACACAAATTCAGATAGCAAGGCATTAATAGAAAGGATAAACAGAAATGAAGAAAGACAAGAAGAAAGAAAGAGTTGATAACTGAGATGATGGCAATAAGGAATACAGTAAATAAAAAAATAACAAACTCTCTAGCTTGGGAAACAGAATTAACTAAAAGAAAGAACTTCAGAACTTGAAGACAAATATGAAACTAACCCAAACAAAAAGGAAACATAGAAAGGAAACAAAAAGACAAAACAAAGACTCTAAGAGATGTGCAATTATATTAAGAGAGCAAGCCGGGCTTGGTGGCTCAGCCTGTAATCCCACGCCTTGGGAAGCTGAGATGAGTGGATTGCCTGAGCCCGCGGGTTCAAGACCCACCTGGGCAACTTGGTGAGACCTCATCTCTACAATAAATCAAAAAATTAGCCAGATGTGGTAGCACACACCTGTAGCTCCAGATACTTGGAAGGTTGAGGCGGAAGGATCACCAGAGCCCAGCAGGTTGATGCTGTGGTGGCTGGGAGTGGCCACTGCACTCCAGTCTGAGCGACAGAGTGAGACTCCAACTCAAAAAAAAAAAAGAGAGCAAATTTACACCTGACCAGCATTCCTGATGCAGAAACCACCTTGGAACAAACATTGCATTAAGTTATCCAAGAAAGGTTCCCTCATCTCATTAGAGAGGTGAACATCCAAACACAAGAGATTCAGAGAACCCATGCAAGGCTGATGCAGAAGACAAACCCCTGGACACATAGTAGTTACAAAGGAAAAAAAGATACTAAAGACAGCAAGAGTGAAAAGTCTGAGTACCTACCAGGAAAGACCAGTTGGATAAGCAGTAGACCTAGCTATTGAAAACAAGTTAAAAGAGACTAGACTCCAATCTTCAAAGTTCTCAAAGATAAATTCCAACCAAAAATTTCCTACCTAGGTAAACTAAGCTTCTTAAGTGATGGAGAATTAAAATAATCTCGAGACATTCAATCCCTAAGAGATTATGCTGCATCCAGACCAATACCACAAATGATACTAAGAGGTATTAAACACAAAAGAAAGGAAAAAAGAATGACTACACTCTTCCCAAGAATGCAGGAAAACAGAGAATCAACACAGCATTCATTGTGACTGCAAAATTAAAAACACACAAATTTATCAAGATCAAAGAAAACCAATAAACAAACAGCAACAGCAAAGAATTTTATATGTGCCTCATGACAGGAATAAACTGTCACATTTCAATAATCAGCCTGAACATGAATGGACTAAAAACACCACTGAAAGAATAGAACACTGGATAAAAAAGTGACCAATTTGCTGTCCCCAAGAAACACACCTCAATACAAATGACTCTCACAGACTAAAAGCTAGTGGATGGAACACAAATTTTCAGGTGAACAGAACATAAAAGAATTTATGAGTCATGATCTTAATATCAGACAAAACAACCTTTAGACTGTCAAAAATTTAAAAGGATAGAGAAGGACGCTACATAATTATAAAACTCAATCCATCAACAAAAATTATTCATCCTAAACATATATGCACCCAACACAGGAGCACCAGGTTTTATAAAGCAGCAGCTACTAAGTATACTAAAAAAAGATATTGACTCTAACACTAACATAGCTGCAGAAAAATACCCCACTAACAACCCTAGATAAATCAATGAGGCAAAAAAATTAATGAGGAGATTCGGAACCTTAACTTGACAAGTAACCAAATAGATACCTACAGAACAATCTATCTAACATAAAAGAAATATATATTCTAGTCATCACTACAAGATCAACTACATCTTTGGCCATAAATCAAACTTGAACAAATTTCATAAGATCAAAATACTGCCATGTGCCTTAGGCCACAGTGCAATCAAAATAAATATCAACATCAACAAAATTCCCCCAAAATGCACAAAGACATGAACACTAAAGAACATGATGTTGAACAACACATGGGTCAATACTAAATTCAAAACAGAAATTAAAGTCTTCTCAAAACTAATGAAAATGATGAACCATCTTACCAAAACCTCTGGGATGCCATGAAAATAACACTAAGATGGGAATTCATGCCTTTATGAACACACATCAAGAAAATGGAAAGAGAGCTGGTAGTCTAACAAATCACCTAAGGGATATGAAAAAAACAAGATCACCAAAACTCTACCCTAACTTTAGCAGAAGAATTCAGATCACCAAAGTAAAAACCCAAATACAGGACATAGAAGACAAAAAACATCAGGAAAAAAAAATCAGACACAAAAAGTTGTATCTCTGAAAGGATAAACAAGATTGATGGACCCCCCCAGTCAGATTGACCAAAAAAAAATCCCAATTAAAAATAATCAGAAACAGAAAAAATTGTCTGATCTGGAAGAAATACAAAAGATTATGATCTAGAAGAAATACAAAAGATTATCAGAGATTACTATGGAAACAAACTTGAAATCCTAAATGAAATGGAGGACTTTCATATGTTTCAAACCAGTTTAAGTGGGGCCTAAAGGGAAACCCAAGCTTTACCTGTTTACCAAAATGACCAGATGTTTACCTAATCATGAATTGTGCCACACATCCTTAAAATAAAAAATAAATAAATATCACCAGAAAACCTGATTTCATTTTCTATCCTGTCATTCAGAATTTTGTCTAAATTTGGAAATGACTGAAAAGTGCAATAATTTTAATAAAGATGCATGTACTTCAACAGATATTTAGCGAGACAAGATGTGTTTCACAGCTAAAGTTATAGCCCCCTTATCAGTCATGTACGTAACATAAAAAGCAAATATCAGTGGTCTTCACTGCTAAGCGTTGAAGCAGAAGACTATCTGAAGAGTTAAAGTACAAAAGGAATGAGGATTTCACCCAGGAGTTAAAGATTAGTAGTGAGAAAGGTCTCAAAGAGAAACTAGAAGAATTGGAATCAAGTGAAAAACAGTCAGATGCCTTAAGTGTTTTGGAACTCTCCTGGAATAACAGTAATGACAGTTTTAAGGTGTGCATAGCCCACACTGAGGAACAAGCTTTACACAGCTGCAGAGAAAGTCCTCAGTGCCCTATCAGCAAATCCAACACAAGTGAAATATTAAAGTAGAAAAATTGACCAAATTGTCTGAGAAGGCTTATGTCTTTCAGAAAGTAGTTGTTTGCAACTAGAGTCATTAAATTCTTGGATAAGTTGTTAGAGAGTAATACTGTATCATAAATAAAATTTATTACCAAATTTTGTGGCTGTCCAGTCTGTAAGAATATCATTTTCTAATAACTATATCTCCATAAAAGAAAGAAAAGTATATTGCAATATTTTCCTCAAGAGAGAAAGGAGAATTGTCTATGAAAATTCCGTGAAAAAAATAGCTAGAGGATAGAAAATACATTTTACTGAAAAAAATGAATTACACAATGAATCATTTTAAGACTTATAGAAACTCAATTCATGTAAAGATTTTAAAGAATGAAATATGCCATTATCTAAAACCTTAATTTTATCTGTAAGCTGTGTTATTGCAATAATTTGATATTTTACCCAAGGAAATAGTCCATTTTTTTCTCTTTTCTGCGCCTTTTTTTCCATTTTTATTTTAGATTCAGAGAGTCCATATGTATGTCACATGGATGTGATGGAGGTTTGATCTCAGGTGGCCCATTACTCAAATAGTGAACATTGCACCCAATAAGTAAGTTTTCCCTTTCTTTAGTGGTAAACTTTTCTGATTCAAAACAGGGGCAGTGGACTAAGGACAGGACTAGAGCCAGAGAAAAATAAGTACAAGCATACAACATTTTATTATGTTTCAGTTTATTTCACTTCACATATAATGTGGCTTTGGGGGGGGGCTTCTTTTTCTTTCTACAAATTGGTTTTATGGAAACTCTGGGTCCTGCAAATCTATTGGCATCATATTTCTAGTGGTATGTGGGGGGAAAAATAGCCAGATTTTAAAATGGGCAAAGGACTTGGATAGACATTTCTCCAAAGAAGACATACATGTGGACATCAGGTATATGAAAAGTTACTAAACATCACTAATTATAAGGAAAATGTGAATCAAGCCACAAGAGCTGTCACACCTGTTAGGATGATCCTAATCAAAACAAGCAAAAATTAACATATGGATGAGGGATATTGATAAATTGAAATTCTCATACACTGTTGGTGGTCATGTGAAGTGCTGCAGCTACTATGGAAAAAGGTATGGAAGGTTCTCAAAAAAATTAAAAACCGTTTTACCATTTGATCTAGCAGTACTAATTCTGGGTATTTAAAAAAATTGAAATGAGACTCAAAGACTTATTTGCACTCCTGTGTTTACTGCAGCTTTACTCACAATATGCAAATATTTAATAATATAAATCTCCATCGATATATGAATTGATAAAGAAAACATTGTGCAGACATACAATGGAATATAATTAAGCCTTTAAAAGAAGGAAATTCTGACAGGGAACATGCATGAATTTTAAAGACATTATGCTAAGTAAAATAAGCTTGTCACAGGTTAACAAATACTTTATGATTCTACTTGTATGAAATAGTTAAGATAATAAAATGCATAGAAGCAGAATGTGGAAAAGTGATTACCAAGGCCTGAGGAGGATATGGAGAGTTCAACATATATAAAATTTGAATTATATAAGATGAAAAACTTCTAGAGATCTGTTGAACAACATTGTGCCTATAACTAAGAGTATTGTATTATGCACTTAAAATTTTGTTAAAACTGTCTACTTCATGTTAAGTATTCTTACTACAATAAACCCTACATGGTGGCTCATGCCTGTACTCCCAAAACTTAGGCGGGGGGGTTTAGAGGGAAGATCGCTTGAGGCCAGGAATTTGACAAAACAGGCACAAATAGCAAGACCCATCTCTACAAAAGAAAGTATTCTCACCACAGTTAAAAAAATTTATTTAATAAATATTTCTTTAATGCTAAAAAGAAGGTGAAGATGCTTTAAGTTTTCTTTAGAATAAAGAGAAAAAATATACTAAAAGACACAAAAAAGATACTAATCTTTAGTAGTTTAGTAGCAGGGAACAACTGACTACTGTTCAGAGAACAAAACCAAATTAGCTCCTTCTTAGGTTAGAAATAGAATACAAAATACTCTTTGGAATTATTATTCTCATTTTTCCCTTACTTTTATTTCCTTTAATAACTTTGACCCTACAACATGAAATGAAAGAAAATGCCATACACACAGTTGGCTGTCGTGTTGTTATTCCTATGCTTAATCCTTTCTTCTCTTTGCTATTGTATGCCTTTCCATGTTTACTTCCAATGATTCCTTTCTGCATTTGGGGATCCAGTTATGCTTTCCTTTTATACTGTTCTGCATTTTGGGATCCAGTTCTGCATTTGTGGCTATCACATACTAGAATGTAAAAGGATATCACTCAGATTCTCTTACAGCTTTTTCTCAAAACTCACTTCTCTCTCAGAAGTACTCCATACCCTTACATTCCTCCTCCCAAAACAATTTATTTCAAATCACTGTGGAATTTCTCCTGTGAGAGAAATAATTTCAGTTCACCATTATGATGCAGTATTATTTGTTTTATTTAGTTTGTTTTTTTAGAACTATAACATTAAACAAAGACAGAATTAAAATTAAGTTCCAGTCATAAACATCCTGATACTTTCATTGGTGCCTTACATGAGTCCCTTGTTTTGTAATATGTAACAAGGCCAACCACCCTCTGCTCATGATTATGACCTGAACTCTTTCCTGAGTCTCACAGACAAAAAGTCTTTTAATCCGTTTTAGTTAAACCATATCTATAGGCTTAAATACACTTGGCACTGCAGAGAGCATGACATGCTCAAAACAAAGCGACATGTGAGTGTGGAAATGAGGCAGAAGGCAGGGAGACAAGAGAAGAAACCTAAAATGGGTGACTTATTCATTACCTCTTTAAAAAATTTATTGAATATATTATCTACACTAGGCAGTAAGTAACAGAGTGAGACTCCAACTCAAAAAAAAAAGCAATTATTAAAGGCTTCACACTTTTGCTTCTGAGTTCTAGAAACCCTGTAATGATATTAAAGGAAGAATTCCATTATATCTTTTTTTAAAAATAACTGACTACAGGGCCATTTTCTTTGCTAGCATCTGGTGTGGTCATGTCCTCTTTGAGTTATGGTTATTTCCATGCTTCCTGACTTTGACCCCCTCCTCCCACCTTGGGGAGGGGAATCCCCTCTTTCTCTCTCTCTTCAATTTACTACTGTATTATCTAATCTAAAAAAATAAAATAAAATTGACTGCATTGTCAAGCAAGAAATTAAGCAGAAAAGACAACAGAAAGAGAAAATAGTAATGTTACAATTCAAATAATCAGAGTATACCAATGAGAAAATGAAATAAATGGTTGTGGGACAGAGTTGTGAAACATATAAAAGGAACAATAAAAAAACTTAATAAAATATTGGTAATATGAATACCAATAATGGATTTAATGGTAAATTTTTTATTCCCAACATGAGACTAAATGATTTTTTAATACTATGATATTTTAAAATGCTTTATGTTTATAATCATACACAGCAACATAATTTTACAAATATTTTAAATTAAAATATGAAAATCATACTAATGAATTAACTAACTGAGGGGATTAGTAATATCTACTTTCACAATTCATAATTTATAGTAACATAATTTTAAAAACGAGTGGAAGAAAGTACTTCAGAAAAAACAATTGGAGGAGCATTTAGAATATGATAACTGATGCTGACATAACTTATTTTTAATTATTCTGTATTCTCAATTTTCTATTTTTAAAAATTCATTAGAGACAAATTATTTCTAATGCTTTTAACAAATTCAACACTAAATAAATAATTTTGTCTATTAAGTGTTTAAGAAACACTTAAAATATGATTACGTTTTAACTAATTAAGTACATTTGTTTTGAAGTTTATACGTGTTAATCCACATGGGACAATTCTTTCATCAAACATAGGTAGTTTTTCACTCTTTAACCCTTAAACATCAGATAATTAAAGTACGTTAAGCAGCTATGAAAATAGATGGTCTACAGACTTAGGTAAATCCTATAACCTAACATTGGCTTTCTGATTCCACACCGATTTGATGATTTGTTATGGATGCTTTCACACGTTTTCTTATTTAATTATAATAACCATCCAGAGAAAGAGCATTTTACAGATGAAGAAACTAAAATTTCTAAAATAAGCTATTTCCCAGATCACATGACATAATGGTGAAAATAATTTCAAATAGCATGCTCTTCTACATTGCTAAGACATCATTGAATATATGATATTGCAATGCACAATACAATAAGCAAAAAGTCAGCACAAAAAGGAGTTCCAGTTGAAAACCATAAGTTATATGGAAAGCAGTCTGTCTATTCACTTGTAAGAAACACTCCACTTTCCTGATAGCCAACATGCATTTACAATGAGGGTCTAAACAGGGTCATTTTTATTGCAGGTTTACAGTCATCTATCATTACTATGGCCCTCCAAAACCACTTAGAGCAGAAGCTTCCAGATTATTTTTTAGCAAAATAAAAGGAATATTCTCAGGAAATGTTTTTCTCTCTGCTGTAGAGATGCATCTGAGCATATGGCGCCTCTCTGGCGCAATTCCAGGTTCTGCTTTACTGTTTATACTGCTCTTTGTAGAATTAATCATCAATATTGTTGAAACTGCAGATGGGGCCCTGTAGGGTAGAGGAAGCTCAGTAAAGAAGACAAGTTAATAAGCTAGAAAAAAATGAGCAAACATTGGTGTGCTCGCATACTTGCAGGCAGGATTTCTTTGAGTGATATAAAATGGAGGACAAATTGCCGAATCCGTCCCAAGGTTATATTAGTGAGTAAAACAATAGAAAATACAGGGAAAAGATTAAATACCTTCTCTTTTCGTGATAAAAAATAAAGCTGGAAAAAGAAAAATGTGAAGTGGGTCCTTCTGCATCTGTATTGAGTAAAACAGACTGGGCGCAGTGGCTCAAGACTGTAATCCCAGCACTTTGGGAAGCAGAGGTGAGCGGACTGGACAACTTGGCAAGACCTCATCTTTACAATTAAAAAAAAAATCACAAAAATTAGTAGGGCATGGTAGCACACGCCTGTAGTTCCAGCTATTTGGAAGGCTGAAGCGGAAAGATCGTTGGAGCCCAGTAGATCAGCGCTGGTGTGAGGGTGAGCGTGTCACTGCTCTCCAGCTTGGGCGACTGGAGTAATATTTTATTTCACAACAGACAAGTTATTCAAAACAATTACTATAGAAAAACAAAATCACATTACAAGTGCATTTTCATAATAAAGAATATAGAAAAACAATATGATTGTTTTCACCAATGTCATATATTTTGTTATTAACAACCAATAGAAAAGGAAATATAAAAAGAGGGACACGGGGGAGCCACAAGTTCTCATGATTAAAGAAATAAAGAGAAAAGAAGCCAGAAAGATTTCCCTTTCACTAGTTTCTTTCTTTCCATCAGGTACAATCCAAACTCAATTTGTTTAGGGAAAAAAAAAACAACCTTTGGATATGAACCACCATAAAACATGTAGGAAAAACCTTGGTCATTCCCAATCTATTTGATTTATTCACAAGTATTGTATTAACCCCAATTTTGCTCAGCAAATAACTATTATTATCTTTATCAGGGACTTGCCAAGAGCAGGGCAACAGAAAAAGAAAGTGTTTTGCCTGTGGAGAATGTAAGAGTAATGATAAAACATTTAAATTAATCTACTATTTGTCAACATACCCCAATAATTCTAAGCAAAGTCAGTGATAAACAGTCCTCTCCCTCAAAGGCTTCTACTAGTCTAAGTTCCAAATCATTGCAAATATCCAATTGATATTTATTTGAATACACAGTTGAGTTTTAATAATATACAAAATACAAATTAGCACAGTTTTGTTACTTGTCTTTTAAAAAATGTTGTAGTCTACATGACATTAATCTGAAGAAGCCTCAGTTATCTAGTCTGTCCCAGTAGGATGCAGACATAGCTACATGTGTTCATTTTCAGATAGTTCATAAAGGCTTTGAATCATGGGTGCTCATTCCAACTCCTGTTGAGCTGCATATTTCCGAGTTCAACAGAAGATTCAAAATAAACTATTGCAGTCCAGTCAAAAACAAAACAAAACACTTGAGTTACTTCAATTCTGTCATTCCATGGTAACACTTGAAGTTTTCATCTGTGTTTAAAATGTCTAGAATATATTAAAAAATCAGATTTTTATTAATTGCCTTCAAACTTAAATTTATATTAATTTTTTATAGTTCTATG
The DNA here is from genome assembly GCF_000164805.1 of Carlito syrichta. Lineage (NCBI taxonomy): Eukaryota > Metazoa > Chordata > Mammalia > Primates > Tarsiidae > Carlito > Carlito syrichta. Next base: position 88,247 of record NW_007232927.1, on the reverse strand, counting down.
TTACTTTGACAAAAACCTTTGTAATTAAAATGAATAAAAAATTTTTTTCAGTCATGAGTAATATAGGTTGACCAATATGATTATATAGTCTATTAAATAGGAGTGTGTAAATAAAAATCACCTTTGACAAAGCTATTGACAAATATGCAAAACATAAGGCTAGATAACAGAAATTGTAATGTTATATATTTATTACTGCAATTGTTAAACCCGAGACTCTAATCAGAGAGAGAGAGAGAGAGACCACAAAGAGCCAGCTCCGATGCAAACACACAAGGGTCTTTATTCAGGCTCGAGTCTGGGCTCACGCCCGAAGCAGCAGCTTCAGGGACAAGAGCCCCGATCCAGCATGGCAAGCAGTTTTTATACATCATTACAGAGGGAGGGGAAAGAACTTTAAACTTGTTTTTACATGATAGGGTAATTTCTCCTAATGGGTATGGGGGCACTTGGGATTGGTCTGGTCCGCTTAGCTACCTGTGATTGACGGGGGAGCTGCTAAATGAGCAGAGTGGAATGTCAGCAGGCAGGCCAAGCAAAGGAATGTCCGGGAGGGGTTTATTACTTGACATTCACATACTGCTAGCAGTAGTTGCGGAAGCAATCGGTTATTTTATGAGACAAACAAAAATTAAACTTAACAAAATTCTAAGTACAAACACTGCAAACAAATACAGTGAACGTGGGGTAGGAATTCATATAGTAATAGTTCTCTTAGAGTTTTTGTTAATCTCTTGGGTCTCTTACAATGAAACAATATATCATTGTATTACTCTTCTCAGACTAACAAAATACAACAGTGGCTTAAACAAGATGCTTGTTTTCTCATAATTATGGAAGCTAGAAGTCCAGGATCAAGATCCCAACCAATTTTATTTGTAGTGCAGACTCTTTCTAGTTTATTGACAACTGACCTCTCATTATGTTCTCACTTTGCCTTTCCTCTGTGTGTGTCCTCAAGGGGGAGAGAGAGAATTGTGTTTTATGGTTGAATAAGTTTAGTAAATGCTGGTTTCTTTATATTGCAAATTTCAGAACCTTCCCCCTCACTTCCACACCACTCTCAATCCTTTTTACCTGGCTCTTTTTTGTTGTTGTTCTATAGCACATATGGCCTTCCTTATACTATGTAATGTATATTTCATTATATTGATTTTCTCAGTCCTTGAATGTAAACTTTAAAATTTAGGGAATTTTTATTTGTTTTACTCTTTGAGTCTCAAGCATCTAAAACAATTATTGGCACATAATAGCTGAATGAGAATGCATGAATGAATTAGCTTTAATGTACTACAGTGCACATTACAAAAATTAATGTAATATATACAAAACTGTGGTTGTTATTGGTGTCCTTGGCTAAATAAAAAAAGGAAGGGAAGAAGGAAAAAAGGAGAGGGACTAGGGCCCTGGACAGGAGGTTTCTACAAACTGGCTGATATTTACACTAGATTGAAGTAAGTTGATGAGTAAGTGGTAGGTGAAGAAAGAAGAGACAACAATTTTATTAAAAATAGAGTCATACCTTTAAGGAATGTATAAACAAGGAACCAATTTTTTAACTGAATGATAGTCTATCAAATACAAGTGGAAGACACTTTGGGAGGCCAAGGCAAGAGGATTGCCTGAACCCTGGGGTTCATCAGCCTGGGCAACTTGTTGAGACCTCGTATCTACAATAAGGCAAGAAAAGAATTAGTTGAGGGTGGTAGTGCATGCCTGTAGTTCCAGCTACTTGGAAGGCTGAGACAGAAGGTTCACCTGAGCCTAGCAGGTCGAAGCTGTGGTGGCCATAAATGTGCCACTACACTCTAGCCTGGGCAGCAGAGTGACTCCAACTCAAAAAATAAATAAATAAATACAGGTGGGAATAATCCACTAGAAATGAAGAAATTTAAGGTAAAATTACCACAACTGCAAATGTTTTGAAAAACTGAGAGAAGCTGGGATCTGAAGCACAAGTGGATATATTTGCCATTAAGAGACTTCAAGGTCTTTACATATTTTGTTTACTAGTTTTTTTCTGAATGCCCAAATGATCTCAATAAATGAGTATATAGTACACTTCTGACAAATGCTTGTTCATTAACTTTTTCTAGCTCATTTTATGAATAACAAATTGTATTTTTGCATTTTTTTCTGGACTTTTTTAGTCCACTGTAATGTGGACTAATTTTAATATTCAGTTCTTATTCTAGATTTCTTACTTCTTTATTTTTGTTTTGTTTTGTTTTGTTTTGAGTTGGAGTCTCACTCCGTTGCCCAGACTGGAGTGCAGTGGCCGCTCCCGGCCACCGCAGCCTCGACCTGCTGGGCTCCAGTGATCCTTCTGCCTCAGCCTTCCAAGTAGCTGGAACTACAGGTGCCCGCTACCACGCCTGGCTAATTTTTTTTTTTTTTTTTAATTGTAGAGATGAGGTCTTGCCGCCCAGGCTGGTCTCGAATCTGCAGGCTCAGGCAATCCACTCACCTCAGCCTCCCAAGGATTACAGGCTGAGCCACCAAACCCGGCTGATTTCTTACTTCTAAACAATTATCCATGACAGAAACGATCTGACACAAATCATCTGATTAAAACCAAGCATAATGACTAAATATGAACATTCATAATCACTAGATTATTTGTTAGTGAGTTTGTCTCCTCTCACTAGAAGTAAACAGGTACTCTTTCTGTTGTTGAATTTTTTTCACTAATCTAGTTTCACAGATCCTTAGCTCCCAGAACATTGTCTAACATATAATATACTATATTAATTAATTAAGTGGAGAATGAGCTAAAGAATGAAGTCAAATAGAATATGGAGATTTGTGACCTTGAAAAATGTGTAGTGATAATTTTAATGAGGAACAAAGGAAATGGTTTTGAGGGAGAAAATATATGGGTTTGGTGATACATACTTGAGTTAAATGTGTATTACATAAGCATATGCTTTATATAATAAAAAGCCTTTGTAGCAATAACTTCTAGGCCAAGCTGTCTTAAATCTCCCTAGTCCACCAGCATAGTGCAACCTGGAAAAAATAACCTTTAAGCTAGACATTGGGTATAGTGCATTGTAAAAAAGAAAAGTAGGGCAAATTACCCATCTATTCTTCCATAGTTGACCCCCCCAATATAAGAGATGTTAACAACTCATCTGAACAGTCTTCTTGGAAAAGAATAGACATGGTTATAATGTTAATGTCATCTTTGGAACATAAGACACTTTTTCGGGCCTCCATCTGTTTCTCACAGAAGTGATCAAGGACAACTTAGGTCTCAAATCACTATGGTGCTGTGTATTGCTGCAGCCCCAGTTCTGACAAGCTCAGCTTTTCATATTGCTCTTCTACATCCCCTAACCCATATCTGCCTGGAGCAGACCATCTCCTGGCCAGTCCATCCATTTCCCTCTGCTGCAGCAGAAATAGGCATTAGCTCTCACCATCTTATTTAATCTAAGGCCTAGAAATGAGAGCAGCAGAAAATTATTATACTGCTCAAACTACTTTGCCTTGTTTAAAGAGCAGAGTTCAATATAAGTTAATTACATATTAAAACATTCTTCTACCATCTTATCCAGATCAATAAGAATTTTCTCTGATTCATTGTACATTAAAGTTAAATTTATCAAAGAAGGTAAGAATCTTAGTATTCTTTTTTTAGAGGAGATTTTTACATAACACTACTATGTAGACCATACTCTCTGCAGAGGTACAATTTGTATCCTTTTTACAAAAATTAGTAATTAAAAATAAAAAGCAATTATCTCTATAGCCCACACAAGGTTCCAGGCACTGTTCTAGTTATTACACATAATAAATCATCTAAATCTCAATTAAAAATTATAAAGTATGTACCTTCCTTATCCTCACTTGGTGATATGAAAATAAGATTCAGGAGAGGTCATCATTTCCAAGATGGGTCACATTGGTGGCAGAGCTCAAATTTTAAACTAGATATTGTTGTTCCAAATATAATAATCATCTAATTCTCATTAAAAAATTATAAGGTATATACTTTCCTTATCCTCACTTGATGATATGGAAACCTTGGTGATCTAATGCACATAGACAATAGAGATACCAAAGGAGAAATTCTGTATTTCAAAGACAAACATGAATGTTACAAAATAAAATTATTTTGTTTTACTCAGAGCAGGGCAAAACAAACCCCCCAAAAAAGGATATTAATACAAAAGCTTATCAAGGTAAAGGTTAAAGAATATACAAAATAAAATCCAAATTGTATAATGCTTGATACCACAGTTCTTGGTTCTTCTGTGACATTTGAAAATATTAAACATTTTTAACAATGTGTATGCTATTTGCCAGCTCATAATTGAAATTAAACATTTTTTTTTATTTGTCAAACCACCTAATTCTCTACCTTAATGATAATATAACTGGTAGTTCAGTAAAACCAGTTCCAAATGTATTCATAATAATTTAAAAACTTAGAATTTACATATTATTTCTGTATTGAGACTATACTAAAACTGTTCATTTAGCATTACCTAATTTAGACTATATACCATTACCATTTTATGTAGAACATACAATTTACTTTGTTACTCAGTCCAAAAATATGCTTAAGAAGCAAAATAGTATGACTCCATCTTAGTGAAATGTTTGCTCTTTATTTAAATATATGCTGAAAATTATCCACAGGAGCAGACTGTTCAGCTTCAAGTTCAACCAAAGAAGTTTGCTTGAAATTGTATGTATGTGCCTTGGAGTCATAGAAAGACGGAGGTACCTGAGCACTTCCTTTGCCCCCTGGGAGGCCTGCGAGATGGCAGCAGAAATTATGTAGCGTATAAACTGCTATCTTCTCAAGCTTCCCTAATGGCCATCACTGAGCATCTGTCTGCTGGATCAGATCTGTTCTGTTCCTCAGCCAGTCTTGATTCAGATATAGAAATATAATAACAATCCGCCACACCAATCTACTGTGGTTGTCATTGTGCTAGACAGGAGTCTTCACTGATTGTGTTCAGGCTGCAAATTTCCCCTGAATTTTCTATTTCCTCCACATTACCTCTGGAATATATTTTCATCTCGGTTTCTTCATCTAATAAAAGTAATTATAATTACTAATAGTAACAAAACATATTTGTACGATGCCACTATACTCCAGCCATTTTTTTGTAACAACCTTCATTAGCCTATTAAATTCTCACAATTCTATGAAGCAGGTCTTACAGATGAGGACACTGAGAAGCTGAGAGGTTAAATAAATCACCCAAAGGCAACACAGTTAATAAATAGTATAATTGAGAGGCAATCTGGTCCCCAGGAATTATACTCCTAACAATTACACTATGCCCCCTAGAAATGGAAATTTTCCGTGACTCTTGCCTATCTGGGTGCCTGAGGCTGTATTTCCTCTAAACAAATTTCATTGACCCAGGAGGGGAATACATTTTATTCAACTCCTATCCTTTTATTACAAGCTAGGTTTATTTTGTGAGTCTAATAATGCATTAAAATGTTAGATTTAGGGCATCTGCCATGACTGCACTTTTCTTATGGCTAGAATCAGCTTATTAACCCTTTTGCTTAACAAGAAATTCTGTAGAATATAACTCTTCTTTCCAGCCTCTTCAGTGGACTACAGATCTGTCTGTGAGATCTTCACCCTTTTTCTCATCTTGATTCAGGCAGAGTATATACAATATCAAAAAATATTCATACATAGTTGTGCTTGCCAATTTCTTTAGACATTAAAACAAAAGGTATCAGATGATGTTTTAATTGTTTCATAGTTCAGCTTTATAACCCATTTAATTGTCACCGCAATTCTATTCTGCTTTCATCCCTCTCCACTTATTAAGGTGAATTTGTACACTAATATCTAAACTTCCACAGGAGATTAGAGCACCAAATAGATTAAATAGATTAGAGCACTAAAGGAAGGGTACTGTAGAAAACAGACCTGAGAGAAAATTCAATGAGAGTTTGCAGCAACAGGAATGAGCAAGAAGTTAACTTGTATCAAGCAATTATGCTACAGATGTCTAGTTGAAGTTACATAGATGACCTTTTTTATTTTAAATATGTTGGTAGAGTTCCGGATTAGGTATACAAATGGTCATTGTGCAGAAAAAGTTTGGGCCTGATTTTGGTTCCTACTTTTGCCTGGTTTGTGGCCAAGCATCCTTATTGATGAAGCATGACTCTCTCCTCTCCTGGCAGTGTCCTGCTACTGCCAATCTTTTTTGTATTATGGTAAATATTCAGAGTGCTTATGAGTGATAAACACCAAACCCATCCAAGTTTTTGAGAAGTTCATAATTTTCTCCTGCCTTAAAGCTGCATAATAATCCATCATGTATATGTACCACATTTTTTTTAATCCAGTCTACTTTTGATAGGCAGCACGATTGGTTCCATATTTTTACTATTGAGTGGGCAAGTATTTTTTGTAGAATGATTTGAGTTCCTCCGAGTATACTCTCAGTAGGGGAGTTGCTGGGTCTTATGGAAGGTCAATTTTTAGATCTTTTAGGAATCGCAGCCCTGTTTTCCATAGAGGTTGTACTGTCCTCCTACCAATAGTAAAGGTATTCATTTGTCCCCACATCATCTCCATCATCTTGTTTTTGGAGATATTGATGATGGCCATCCTGACTGGAGTTAGATGATATCTCAGTGTGGTTTTAATTTACATTTCTTTGATGATTATTGAGCATTTTTTCATGTATTTGTTGGTTGTTCATTTGTCTTGAGAAGTGTCTATTCATATCTTTTGCCGTATTTGTAGCAGGGCTGTTTGGTTTTTTTCTTTTTGGTTTGTTTTTCATGTTAGGCCTTTGTTATGTACAGTTGACAAATATTCTTACCCATTCTGTGGGCTATCTCGCTGCTCTCTTGATTTATTTTGCTTTGCAGAAGTTTTTCTGTTTGATGAGATCCCACTTGTCTATTGCTTATGGCATGGGCATATGGGGTTTTGATAAGGAATTGGTTGCAGTTCCAATTTCCATAAGGGTGTCGCCTGCATTTTCTAAGGTTCTTATATTTGAGGTTTTACATTTAGGTCTTTGATTCATTTAGAGTTGGTTTTTGTGTATGGTGAAAAGTGGGGGGGTATTTTAATATTTTTCATGTGGGTATCCAGTTTTCCAGCACTTTACTGAAGAAGGTCTCTTCTCCCCAGTGGTTGTGAGTGGAGGCACTGTGTAGACTGTAAATGGCCTCTTTAAGATGTTATTAACAGAGCTTTGAAGAAGAAAATCTCAATACATTTTGGGAAGTAGATGATAGTGAAAATGATAATGGGACTCAACCAGACCCAATAAGGAGTATTAAAATGGTAATAATAAGCAAGTGTACCTGCAAAATGAACTTTTGTTTACTGCATCCTGAATTGTACCCCACATCTATAAATAAAAAAATTAAAGGACAAAAAAAAGAAAAGGTAAGCATAACTATCATGTAACACTATGTACAGTTTGTACAGACATTGAATCTTCTGAACACTACTAAATGGTAAGTAATATTATTCTAATTCTAAGGATTAAAAAAGACTACAAGAACTTAACTAACCTAAAGTGTCACAAAACGAGTAAGTGGCAGAATTAAGAATGAAACCTCAACTTTAAAAGGTTGAAAAGCGGTACCATAGAAAGCTATGACCATGTTCATAGTGAAACAAGATCTAGGATATTTACAGTAGCAACTGCAGCTGTGCAGTAGCTACAAATGTGATTGGGATAGCAGTCCTGAAAAAATTTGGGGACTGCCTGTGACCATGATGGTAGTGGAACCAGGAAAAGCAGTGGCCACAACAATGGACTAGAACTGGCAGAAATTGCTACAAAATGAAACCAAAGGAAAAAGCAGAAGCAGCTAAAGTCACAAATTGGAACAAAAATGTGGAAAGGAGGTACTCACCAAGTGAAGGCAAGGAAGAAGACTGTGGATCACCCCCAAGTAAAAAAAAAAAAAAAAAAAAGAAAAGACTAGACTCCTAAAAATGAACTCGACATCCCACAGGGGAACAAACTACCATACAATTATGTGCCTCTTAACATTAGATATATGTTCTGAGAAATGTTTCCTAAGACTTTGTTGCTGTGCAATCATGAAGTATATTTACTCAAACCTGTATGGTGTCATCTGCCACCCACCTAGTGTATATGGTATAGCCTAATGCTCCTAGGCTATAAACCTGTACAGTGTTTTACAGTACTAAATATTATAGACTATTAGGACAGCGTAGTATTTCTGTATCTAGTATAGAAAAGGTACTGTAAAATACAATATTAAAATATTTTTTTAAATGATCCACCTGTATAGGGCACTTACCAGGAAAGCAGCTTGTAGGACTAGAAGTTGCCCTGGTGAGTCACTGAGTGGATGGAGAGTAAAGGTGAAGGCCTATGACATTGCCATACACTACAGCTGACTACATTAAATTTATAAAATACTTTAAAATATTTTCTTTACTAATAAATGAAACTTAGCTTACTGCAACTTTTTTACAGTGAACTTTTTTTAACTTTTTTACTATTTTGTAAGAATACTTAGCTTAAAACATTCATTGTTCAGCCCTACAAAATATTTTCTCCCTTCAATCCTTATTCTATAAGCGTTTATATTTGTAAAATGGTTTATTTTTATTTTTGAAACTTTTTCGGCCAAAACTGACGCAAACACTACCCATTATTTTAGGCCTACACAGGGTCATGATCTGTCTTTCACTTCTGCGTCTTGTCCCACCGGAAGGTCTTCCGTGGCAATAACACACATGGATTTATCTTCTATGATAACAATGCCTTCTGGAATACCTCCTGAAGGTCTTGCCTGCAGCTACTTTTTTTTACAAGTAGTAGAAGTACACTCTAAAATAATAATTAAAAGTATAACATAGTAAGCACATAAACCAGTAGCATAATCATTTCTTGACATTATCTTCATATGTACCATATATCATCATACATGCTATATTTATATACAGATGGCAATACAGTAGGTATGTTTTCACAAGCATCACCACAAACACATGTGTAATGTGTTGTGCTAGGGCATCATCACGGCTACAATGTCACTAAGCGATAGAAATTTTTCAGCACAAATAATCTTATGATGACATTAGATGCAGCTTGTCTTTGATTGAAGTGTTGTTGTGTGATGCATCGTTACTTAAGTATTGTAGACCTATTGGTGATCAAATACTGTCGTTTATCCCGTTTACTTGCTTCTTCATCCTAGTTACTTCTGCCAAGAGCATGTTTCAGAGTAGCTGCCTTAAATCTTCCTGTCATCTCTAATCAAGTCTCTGTGCTGCTGCCAGAAGGTGATCCTGATCATGTCATTTACTAGACACTATAATCATGGTAATGTTCAAAATCTTCAGTGAAATTATTTTTTTCTTTCTTTTTTTTTTGAGTTGGAGTCTCACTCCGGCGCCCAGACTGGAGTGCAGTGGCCGCTCCCAGCCACTGCAGCCTCAACCCACTGGGCTCCAGCGATCCTTCCGCCTCAGCCTTCCAAGGAGCGGGAACTACAGGCTCCCAGCCACTGCAGCCTCAACCCACTGGGCTCCAGCGATCCTTCCGCCTCAGCCTTCCAAGGAGCGGGAACTACAGGCGTGCGCTACCACGCCAGGCTGATTTTTGATTTATTGTAGAGATGAGGTCTCGCCAAGTTGCCCAGGCAGGTCTCGAACCCGCAGGCTCAGGCAATCCACTCACCTCAGCCTCCCAAAGCGTGGGATTACAGTCTGAGTCACCAAGCCCGGCAAAGTTATTTTTTTCTAAACATGTAACTAAACAACACCACTGCTATTTATTGTTTCTGTCTTTGTAATTCTGTACCTTCCACTCTTTTTCTTTCCACATTCTATCAAACCCTTTGGAGAACACACAATCATGGGTGGGTTTAAATATTATCTTTTTATGGAGACTTTCAATGATTTAATTGGAATTAGTCACTCTTTTTAAATAAATATATTTAGATAGTATTATAGACTGAATCGTGTTCCTTCACAATTTGCATGTTGAGGCCCTAACACCCAATGTATTAGGAGGTGTGACCTTTAGGAGGTAATTAGTTCTAGATAAGGTCATGAGGATGGAGTCCCCCATTATGATTATCTTTAAAGGAAAAAGCGTCATCAATGCAATCTCTCTCTCTCTCTCAGATACAATGCAATAAAGCAGTTTTCTGCAAGCCAGAAAGAGGGTTCTCAATAAGAATCTTACTATGCTGTAACTTCTAGAACCCAGAACTGTGAAATAAATTTGTTTTTGAAACCACCCAGTCAACAGTATTTTGTTATGGCAGCCTAAACCAGCAAAAGAAAGGAGGAAGGGAAGAGGGAAAGAGAGAGGGAAAGAAAAGGTGAAACAAGATAGAAAATAAGGGCGGGAAGAAGGAGGGAAATGAAAAAAAGAAAGAATAATTTATGTAAGGCTTGATATCTATGTGTTTATTTTATAGATGTGAGGTACAATTCAGGGTTAGATATACAAATGGTCAATGTACAGGTATAGGGGACTCTGGCCCCCACTTCAGCTGGTTTATCAGTTACCCTTATTGATGAATGTGCTCTCCCCTCCCTCTTCTGGCAGTTTCCCACTACTGCCAATACCTTATGGTATTGGGATATTTGTTCAGGGTCTGCTAGTGAGAACATACTTAGGTTTTTGTTTCTGTGATATATCACTGAATAGTACAGATTCTAAATCCAACCGATTTGCTGCTGAGTTCATAATTTTGCACTACTTTATGGTTGCATAATAGTCTATCATGTGTATGTACCACATTATTTAAAATCCAGTCTACTTTCAATGGGCAGCACTGATGATTACATGTTTTTGCTATTGTGAATAGTGCTGCAATAAACATTTTTAAGCTATATTTTTTTAGAATGATTTGTTCCTCAGAGTATATTTGCAGAAGGGGGATTTTGGGTCTAATGAAAAGTCAATTTTTAGATCTTTTAGGGATTGCCAGACTGTTTTCCACAGAGGTTGTATTAATTTACACTCCTACCAACAGTGCAGAAATGTTCCTTTTCCCCCACATCTTCTCCAGTATCTGTTTTTTGTATTATTGGTGATGAACCTATTGACTGGAGTTAGGTGGCATCTCAGTGTAGTTTTAATTTGCAGTTCTTTAATTAGTGAGATAGTATTTTTCATGTATCTGTTGACTGTTCGTATTGTCTTCTTTTGAGAATTGTCTATATCTTTGCCCACTTTTTTTTTTTGGTTGTTTAAAATAAGTTCATGAATTTTTAAAAATGTTTTTAATATATTTTATTTTAAAGATGTAGTGTATAATTCAGGATTAGGTATACTGGTGAGCATTGTATAGGTAAATTTTGGGCCTCCTTTCATCACCTTTGCCAGGTTTGTGATTAGGTACACATTGATTCTGTTTTCCCCCCACCATAGCAGTATCCTGCTATTACCAATCTCTTTTTTTATTTTATTTTGGTAACTGTTTGGTAAATATTTTATTATGGTAAATGTTCAGGGTCTACTTATGAGAACATGTAGTTCTGTTTCTGTGATATTACTGATATTACTGTGATAGTACTATTACTCTAAACCCATGCTGTGAAATCCATATGTTTGTCCTTCTTCATAACTGTGTCTTTAGGCTACATGCATAGCTTCTTTTGAGAAGTGTCTATTCATCTTTAGCCCACTTTTTAATAGGGCTGTTTTTTTCTCTTTTTGGCATGTTTTAGTTCATTGTATATCCTAGCCTTTGTCAGATATACAAATTGGCAAATATTTTTCCCATTCTGTGGGCTTTTTCTCCTCTCACTTGATGGTTTCTCTTGCTTTGCCGATGTTTTTCTGTTTAATGAGGTCCCACTAGTCCATTTTATCACTTATGACATGGGCATTTGGGGTTTTAATTGGGAATTGGATGCCAGTACCAATTTCCGTAAGGGTCTCCTGCATTTTCTAAGTTTCTTATTGTTTGAGGTTTTATTTTAGGTGTTTGATCCATTTAGAGTTGATTTTTGTGTAGAGTTAGGTAGGGGTCCTGTTTCAATCTTCTGTTTCAATCTTTTTTGGTGTGGTAATAGGTAAAGACTTTGTTTTAAACATCTGCATGTGGTCAGCTCATTAGTTTGATGAGGTACCACTTGTCTAGCTTATTTCTTATGGTATAGACCTCTAGGGTTCTGAGTAGGAATTGGTTGCCAATACCAATTTCCTCAAGGATGTCGCCTGTATTTTCTAAGGTTTTTATAGTTTGAGGTTTTACATTTAGGTCTTTGATCCATTTAGAGTTGATTTTTGTGTAGAGTTAGGTAGGGGTCCTGTTTCAATCTTCTGCATGTGATCAGCCAGTCTTCCCAGCACTATTTACTGAGAAAGTTCTCCTCTCCTCAGAGGTTGTTGGAAGCTTTACCAATGATGAGTTGGTTGAGAAATTGATGTTTTATTTCCAGACTATCTTATTCCATTGGTCTACATAGCTGTTCTTGTACCAATATCAGCCTGATTGATTATTGTAACTTTATACTAAAGTTTAAAGTCTGGAAGTGTCTTGCTTTGTTTCTTTTGTGAGGATTATTTTGGCTATTTGTGGTTACTTATATTTCCATTTGGATTGCTAGATTGGTTCCAGGTCTGAGAAGAATTTTGCTGGAAATTTAATGGGTATTGCACTGAATCTGTAGATTGCCTTGGGTAGGTAGGATGGACAGCTTAACAATGTTGATTCAATCCATGAGCACAGAATTTTTTTCCCTTTCTATCATTTTTTATCTCTTTGAGCAATGTTTTGTAGTTTTTGTTGTAAAGGTCTTTCACTTCTCTGATTAAGAAGATGCTATTTCATTTTTTTGTGGCTAGTCTTAACGGGATTGTGCTCTTTTCTTGATTTTCTTTCTATGTTTTTGGTGTAAAACAATGCAACTGTATTTTGCATGTCAATTTAGCTATATAATCCTTGAAAGTTATAATAAAAAATTCATTTCACAGCATTGTGCAAAGATGTATCTAATGATTTTGCTCTATATCCATGAATTCACCAGAAAAAAACTTTTAAGATTTTCAAATCTCAGAATATGTTAATCCTCTGAAATATAGCTTCTTTAACAGTAAAAACAATATTAGCCTTAATATGTTCCTGGTACTATATATTATAAACTTTATAATGTGCCTCATAATCCTCACAAGCACATATCATCATATTAGTTAAGAAATCAAAACAGAAGTTTGCACATAGCCAGTACTTTACTAACAAGTAATCCAAGAGTAAAAAAGTGTTTTAATTCTGAAATTTATATTCTTAAATTATGTTCTAATCCCATCCATCTGACCACTTTGATGTCTAACTTTTCCCCAAGCTTTGCTGCTAAAAATGGTTGAATGAATTTCTATTTTCTGTATACCTTCTCCCTTCCTATGCCAGCAAGTCAGAAATAAATGAAGTATTTCAAGTTGTGCTTTGGGGAGTTGAAGCAATTCTTCCCTTTAGCATACTCTTCTGTTCAAAATATGCCATGTGTTGGTAGTATCTACCTAATAAACATTTTTCACAAAAATCTAGACCAGAAAAGCCATATTTCGTCAAGCAGCTCAATAGACTAAATAATTAAAGCAATGTGTTTGTATAACAGAAAAATATATAGCATTGTATACATTAATAATATGGGCAAATATCCTTTAGGTATACAATGGGAATAAAGTTGAGAGAAAAGGGAATTTGTTATGGAGATATTATTCATTCATTATTTATTTAATTAAAAAAAAAATTATCAGCCTGTAATCCCAGCACTTTGGGAGGGCGAGGTGAGTGAACTGCCTGAGCCCGCGGGTTCGAGACCCACCTGGGCAACTTAGCGAGACCTCATCTCTACAATAAATCAAAAACTAGCTGGGCATGGTAACGCGTGCCTGTAGTTCCAGCTACTAGGAAGGCTGAGGCAGAAGGATCGCCGGAGCCCAGCAGGTCAAGGTTGTGGTGGCCAGGAGCAGCCATTGCACTCTAGTCTGGGTAACAGAGTGAGACTCCAACTCAACAAAAAAAAAAAATTAATATTTTTTTAGTCAGTGCTAGGATTATTAATGGTAAAAGCAAAAGAAAGTGTAAGGAAACCACATTAGAAAGGAAGAGGTTGGGAAATCTAACTTATTTCTTCAAGCTTTCAGAATTATATACAGGAAGTACATACTTGAAGCTACTGATGAATTGTTTGCTTCATAATATTTATTTGGCAATAAAAGCTATTTCTAAGCTCAGTGAATATTCTAAATAACTTAGTATGATTTATTGCTCAGCTCAGAGTCTAGATTTCTGAAAGTCCTTTTATGTTTGATTGAAAGTATTTTCAGTATTACAGGATAATAAGAAAGATTTATACCAGTTTACACAGTTTTAACTCTTTAAAATAAGAACACATAATCATGCAATACAGCATCAGTAGGAAGAATACAACTGCCAAAACATCTCAATATTTCGCAAAACAATTACAAATCAAAAATCTCATAATCAGATATTTTTTTAAAATTTAGCACATTAAAAATTAGTGTTATTCTATAGTAAAATATAAACATTCTAAAAATGATAAATTTTTCACCTTGAAACAATTGACTGAAAAATTTACACAGTTTACAGGAAACCTACAAAAATAACTACAGGTTTGAAAATTCTATATCTTGGCAAGATTATATGTGCTGAAAATTTTTAATCTGAAAAAGGTTGAAAAACAATTTGTTTTAAAGCAAGCAGAGCCTTTAAAACAAAGACTGTAGCAACTTATTTTCTAAATCCTTAAATGACAGTCAGCAGACCCATACTCATCCATAGCATTGGCTTAATGCTCTTTTGTGCCATGAGCATAGCATATATTGTGCTCAGAATAGGTCAGAACTGGAGTGACTAATAAATCTTAATTCATTTCAGTACAAAACAACCCTAGGTTTTAATAAATGCCTTTGAGAGATTAAGAAACCAAGGCATAGCTCGCTCATGGTAATACAGCTGGTAGGGGGGGAAATATTTCATTCTGAAATCATTTATATGAACTATTACACTAAGATTACTATAAGAGTGAACACATTGATTTTTTTTAACCTTTCTGTCCCTAACCACCCATGGGATTTTTGCTTGCCATTTAAGTGGGCATTTAATTATCTCATCTAAAAATATAATCAACTGAAATAATAATCTCAAAGATTTCTTTTCACCTTACAATTTGGAGGCTCAGATTTAGAAAAACATGCTGGCATTCTTTTGAAT
Organism: Carlito syrichta; assembly: GCF_000164805.1. Taxonomy (NCBI): domain Eukaryota; kingdom Metazoa; phylum Chordata; class Mammalia; order Primates; family Tarsiidae; genus Carlito; species Carlito syrichta. Next base: position 73,049 of record NW_007232927.1, on the reverse strand, counting down.
ATTGAAAATGAAAAACGATTGACATAGTCCAAGAAACTAAGAATTGCTAATCACTATCTCTGTATTTCAGAAATGTATGTTATGGTTAGAGTAATGACAAGTATGTGAAAAGTTAGCACAGAAGTTTCATGGTTGTTCAAGATAGCAGTTATACCTTGGAGAAAATCAATTCTACAAGGGTTCAGAAGAGAGAAGAGAGAATGTTTTGACAGAGAGGACATTAGGATGAAAGTAAGATTTGAATATTTCCAAAAATGAAAACGGATTTATGAAGCAGGGAAAATATTTTATTTCAAACATTATAGAACAAGCACTATGTAAGTAATTCGTTTCAGTATTTTTGAGACTAAAATGCTTATTCTGAGATCCAATGAGATAAAATACTCAACTACAAATGCACTAGTTATGTGTTGAACTTGGATGAACTCATGGATTTGTCCAAAGCCCATGTCTTTGTGCTATGTGACACATTCGTAGGTGCAACTTCATAAGCAGAATACTGGAGCCACTTTGGTTGGAGCAGTGGAGTTAAAGTCAGGAAAGCAGAATGAGGCCAGGATTTCTCAGAGCTTGGAAGCCCAGACTTGAGCAGCAAATGGGGTTGAATAAATCGATAAAAGTTAAAAGAACAGTGCATTAAATCAGAAAGGTAGCTATAGCTGTCCTATTTTGCTATGGTACAGAGTAGCAGTCCAACAGCTGACTGGACTTCTAATGGGCTTAATTTTTAAAATTCGGATCATTGTCAAAATTTATTAGAAATAAAGATATTAAAATTTTTGTATCTTTTAAAATTGAGACCACTTTATAATACTGGTCATTGACATTCCCAGAAGACAGTCAGCATTTACTTTTTACAAATAGGACATGAATTCAATCTAGAAGCAGCCTTCACACAAGGTCGCTCCCTTATCTTGCCTGCCTGACACCCAGGGGCATTTAATTTTGTAATCTGTATTCAGAATCTATGAGGTTAAACTCATAGAAGGAACAGTTTTGAAACTCATATTGTAAAATCATTTAATTGGATGGGCAAGCAGAGCATTATTTGCATTTATTTCTTATCAATGGGATCAAAGCAAAACCTGAAAGTATTATAAATAACTTTACTGTTTTCATTTTTTAAATAAGGATTTTCTTTAACACTCAGTGGTCCTGTGGAGAAAGAGGAAGGGGGAAAAGGATGAAGGGTAAGGTTTAAGCTGTGTGTTACTGGTTATTATTTTTTAAGTCAAGCACACGAGACACATTATATTTGATTTTTTAAAATATTACAAAATATGGTGGACAGATGATGATAGATATAGATACTGATAGAATTCTGAAACATATTTCTAAACTTTAACCTGAAGAACATTATTCTAAAGTGAAGTAAACCAGGCATAAAGTCATACTCATAGAAGTAGGAAGTTAGAATGGTGTTTACCAGGTTACCAGGGACTGGCAGAGAGACGGGTGAAGGCACAGGGAAGGACGAAGAAAACGGAAGTGATTATCAAAAGGTACAAAGTTTTCGTTTCCCCTGATTTTTTACAATATATAGTGGAAATATCATTTTTATAATTGTAGAAAGTTAGAAAATATAGTCTCTACATTTCAAATAAAAAATGTCTTTTTTTTGGAAAAAAAATTTTTTAAAATGGGCGAGGGACAAAAAAACAAACACTTCTAATATTTAAAAAAAAAACCACTTCTAATAAAAAAACACTTCTGCAAACAACGTGAAAAAAATTCTCAGTCGGGCTCAGCCTGTAATCCCGCGACTTTGGGAGGCTGAGGTGAGTGGATTGCCTGAGGCCGCGGGTTCGAGACCCGCCTGGGAAACTTGGTGAGACCTCATCTCTACAATAAATCAAAAATTAGCCAGGAATGGTAGCGCACACCTGTAATTCCAGCTACTTGGAAGGTTGAGGCAGAAGGATCGCCAGAGCCCAGCAGTTTGAGGCTGCGGTGGCCGGGAGCAGCCACTGAACTCCAATCTGGGTGACAGAGTGAGACTCCAACTCAAGAGAAAAAAAAAATTCTCACCATCACTAATCATTAGAGAAATGTCAGTCGAAACTACCATGAGATACCATCTCTTACCATACAGAATGACTATTATTTAAAGAGCAATAACAACAGATATTGATGAGGTTGTGGAGAAAAGGAAATGCTTGAATACAGTTGGTGGAAATGAAATCAAGTTCAGCCCCTGTAGAAATCAATTTGGAGATTTTTTTAAAGGACTAAAAATAGAATGACCGGTCAATCCAGCAATCCCACTACTGGCTATCTACCCAAAGAAGCATAAACTGTTCTATTAAAAAAGACACCTGCCTCATGTTTACCACAGCACTGTTCACAACAGCAAAAATATGGTCTTGACCTTGGTGCTCATCAATGGTGGACTGGATAAAGAGACACTTTGGTACGTATACAGCACAGAATACTACATAACTATAAAAAAGAACAAAGATATGTTTTTTGTTTTTTGTTTTTTGCAGCAACATGGATACAGCTGAAGGCCATTATTCTAAGTAAATTAACCCAAAAACAAAACAGTAAAAGCATTGTTCTTATATGGGGAAGCTAAACATTGGGCACACACAGGCAAAAAGATGGAAACAGACTCTGGGGACCCCTAAAGACAGGAAGGTGCGAGGGAAGAAAGTGTTCTTGTTAGGTACCATGCTCATCTGGGTGACATGTTCGATAGCAGTCCAAATCTCACTGTCAAGCAATATATCCATGCAACAAACCTGCACATGTGCCCCTTAAATAAAACAAAGTAAAACATGCCTGGGTCGAGTCACATTTCATTTAAGCCTCTGTAGGTAAACAATGTATAGTCCTATAGAGGAGAATTTTTAAAGCATATAATTAAAAAATCTGCTGTAATCCACCTGTTCACAAGAATTACCTAAGACCCTCATTTAAAACAAACATTCTCTTAGAAAATCTGCTTCTGTCAGGCTGGTTGGGTTGTGCTCAGTAGTCTCTATTTTTGACAATCATCCCAGATGATTTTTATGGTCAAGGATGTTTGAAAAACACGTATACTGTATATTTTCCTGTTAATTTCTCAATTTGCTATTTTTAATTTCTCTGCCTCTTCATGTTGCTCACACTACCCTGGTCTACTGAACTGAACACCTAGAAACTCCACTTTAGCTTTTACCTGCAGCACTTGACACTTTAAAATATCAAAATTACCTCCAAACTAATAATCCTCTCTCTAAGTTCTCATACAGATGCCAGAATAATCTTCCAAAAACATTTCTTTAATTATGACAATCCCTTGATAAAGAAAATATTTGAGAACACTAGTCAGTGCAGGTTGTGCAACAGAATTTCTGGGTCCGAATCTTAGTTTTACCATTGTCTTGTTAGCTCTATAAACTTGCCAAGCTATTTAATCTCATTTTACTTTACCAGTAAAATGTAGTGCATAGTGGTGATTAAATGACATAATCCATGAGTTCTTTTCCAAGTTGTGAATGTCAAAAAATATAAGCTTTTATTATGTGGTATATAATGAAATAATTACTTTTTATTCCTTATGTGAGATTCCTCAGTCAATTGGAGACATTTGTTTTTCTTTGTGGAATTAGAATTTTGAATCAGGTCTAAAAAGAAAAAGAAACTGCTAGTATTCAATTTTTTTTCTTACTGTCTGTAGTAAAAATGTTCTCTTAAACTCAACTCATATCAAAAACAAAAGTCATGTTTTTAATTTGCTGGAACCAAAATTATTGAGGGAAATAAAATACAGAAAAACCCAGAAGGAAGAAGAGCACAAGATACTGGCCATAAACATAGATTTTAAAATGACTAGAAGGAAACTCGACGATCTTACTCAAGCAGGGATAAATGAGAACCAACTGGACTCAGGAGGAAGAAGAATTCAATGGAATAAGAATTTATGATACTTGTGGAGCCTGGTATGGATTCCAAAGACAAGTCCTAGGACTCCAGTGAAAGAAGAATCTCACCTAAAGCCAGCAGAGGATTGTCAGACCAGCAAAAATGTTAGAAGGAAAGTAGCCAATCCCTTTGATAAGAAGGCTTGTTAGGCATGGCTTTGAAGCTGCCCTTTAAAGTAGTCTACATGTCTTCCACAGAACTAGCAGTGGAACAACATCCTCCCATAGCTGAGAATTAGCTGGGCGTTATCCCACATCTCCCAAATGGATTAACCACTTTTAGCAGTCTAGAATATTCATAAGCTTCCCAAAACAAAAGGTTGAATCCTCAATGTGGAATAGTAGAAGCAAGACTACACAATTATGCTTGACCTGACAACAATGAAATTTGCACCAATTATATTTTATTATTGCAATGATTCTTTATTGCTGTTTATTCCATATCTAAACCAGCAACCCCATAATCTAGACTCCAGAGTCAAATTATTTTATATTGCTTCCCTTCTCCTCTCCCAGTATGTCATCCAGCCAAATCAGATCGTTCTCTTAATGGCTGTATAATACAATGTTTCTAATCATGTGTATGTGATGTCTGCTGTTTCTTCTTTATTCAAGACATTTAATTTCCAGTTTAAATCCAATCTTTTCCACATGTTTTCTATAACCAAACCAAACCAACTAAACTGCCTCTAAAGTCAACATTACGCTCACAAACTACATAGTAAAGGTCTTAAATTATGTATTTTATCAGTCATCTTTGTATTTTGTGCATTTTTCTCACCTTTCCAAAGAGATGAAAGCTTATTATTGCAGGCTATATCTTGTTTTTCTTGTGTACGTCACATGGTGCAATTTCAAATTCTGAGTCATATACAGGGTACCAAATAAATATCTATGGATTAATTGAGGTACTGAAAATTGTAGGTTCATAAACCATTTTAAACGATATGAAATACCTATACTCTAGCTATGCATTTCAAAAATGATAAATAATATTAAATCAACATACTTTTGATGAGAACAAGGAAGTAAAAATGCTAAACTCTCTGAAAGAAAAATGTAAACACAATATATTTGTTTTGTAAAATTTGTGTTACTTTTTTTTAACTTTCCTTTTTGCAGGCACATAAATCAGCATAAGCATGTGAAAAAGCAGTTTAAAATATTTTCTGGCCTACAAAACTCTCTACCAGGCTTTTTGTTATACTGATTCATTCTTTATACTATAGGCTCCACAGTCACTAAAATATAATAAAATTATCATAACAAATCTCAATAAAGTAAGATTTAGTAATATATGCTACCACTGTTTCTTCCAGGATTGATATCTGATTCCATTTACATGTTAGACATACTTGGTGTATATAAATCAATGACCAACGACCAGAACAGTAGAGGAGATCTTAATACAGTTCTTTCCAAAACTTTCCTTTTATTTTCCTACCTCTGAACAAGAAGAAACTATTCCAGAGATCCTTGGCTAGTTTCTTCCTCTCTCCCCTCCTTCTTGCCCTCTAGTTCAAATGTAAAGAGGAAAATGAGTATGGTGATTATGATTATTTACTCTGTGGTGTGGCATTTGATTCTGAGTTTCCTGTTCCTAGTCTTCTTTTGGTTGTGGAAGTCGAACTAGTTATGATTGTAAGAATTGTTGTCATTGGTCATGAGTATGGAAAATTTTAGAAAGGTATACCTCTTTAAATTTACCCAAATCAAACCAACTACATGTGGTTTTTCCAAAGAAAATTAGACAAGTTTATATAATCTATATGTTGTCATGTCAAAATATTTTACAAAACTTTAAATGACAAAGAACTTTCTTGTTTCAACTCTACTTTGACCAGTGTAGTACACACACACACACACACACACACACACACACACACACACACACACACGCAGTCACAGAAATGTGTGTCTCAGAGCTGTCTTCAAGAAAGAACTTGCTAATCAGCTTCAAGGAGTGTAATTACTAACAGCAGCATTCACCTCAGCCACACTTTTGCCAATGATTGAGTGTGGTGCTGGTATAAGGACCTGGTCGTTTCTGCCTAACACCAAACTCCACTATTGGGTATCTTTGATCTAGAGCCTGCTGTTTGTGCAAGACAGTCATGTCTGAATCTCTCTGCACTAAATCCTGCTCCCTCTCCCTTACTTTTATTTTGCAAGTGTCGTATCTGCTTTCTTCCCCATTATCTTTCTTAGGCATTACACCAGTAACCTTCTTGGAGTGCTAATTTTCTGTCAGCATCTTCCCTTCAGATGATCTTAACTGATCCACACAAAAATAGTTTACATTTTGCCTTGTAATATTAAAGATACAACTAATGTAAATTTATGTGTACACTCACAAATAGCTCTACAGCATGTAGATTTAGTACTATTTTACTAACCTCAACATTTTTGTATTACTCTTAAATTTATGAATCTTGTTAGGAGAGAAATTATGTCACCTCAAGAAACAAGATCATGGTGTTTAGATGTAGACAAAGAAAACATAAGTAAAGTCTTTTTATTACACAGAAGAAAGTCTACAAATTGTTATTTCTTGCAATCACTAGTTTTTTGGAAAAGGTTGCTTTTTATTTTTGTTTGTTTCTGTTTTTGTAGATAGATGCAATGCCATAGACTTTAGACTTTCAAAAAGGCTACCAGCAAAAGAAACTAAAATCTATTCTCATAGATCCCTATTGGGAAAACAGTATTATTTTCTCTGAACTATTATGAGAAAACAAAAATATATGCTATTTAGTTCTCTTCTGAATAGTGACTTAAAAATGACATAAAGAAAATTATACAATGAACAAAGATTTTCATTAGAAATATTTATTTTAAATAGTGTGATCAAAGTAGGTATTTTAAGTAAATTATTCAGGGTAAGTGATCAGGAGAAATGTAGTCAAATGAATATTGTTTTTCAAGATAGTCGTTTTGGAAAGTATAATTCATTTCATGAAGCTATTTTTGATAAAATAATTGCAGTTAAAAATTTAATCCTACCTCATAATTTAAAAGGGCACAAAATCTCTATTAATTTTATTTACTTATTTTTTTGGACAGGGTCTCGTTCTCTCACGCAGGCTGAAGTACACTGGTGAAATCCTGGTTCACTGCAGCCTCAACCTTCTGGGTTCAAGTGATCCTTTCACCTCAGCCTCCCAAATTGCTGGGACTACAATCGTGCACCACTACACATGGCTAATTTTTAAATTTTATTTTTAGAGATACCTCCAAAAAGCTAATCTTAAATTGCTGAAGTCAAGCAATCTTCCTACCCCAGCCTCACAAAATGCTGGGATTATATACATGAGCCACCGTGCCTTGTCTATTAATAATTTTATTAATAAAAATATTTATTCTCCCATATAGGCACCCCTTTTCTTTTTTCCCTCCCTAAATTAACATTAAGAAATATACAGGGAGAAAAGTATGACTTACATGTTCTTGTGACACAAAAAACAAAGACACTTCATTTCCTGCTGTTGCTGAGACAATGTCTTTGTCTTCAGGTCACTACAGCTCTCATGGCCTCTGATAATCCAGGCTCCCCTTGGTTAGACTTTTGACTTGTGCTGGTGCTCCCTTCACAAGCTACTGAAACTTGTTAATCTTTATACTCTGTCCGGGCTCATATCCTAGTTTTCTATCTGACTCTGCTATGGGTTTACCTAAGCTTGCCATAAGTTTCCTTATGCAAGGCAGGTTGGCATGACTGACAGAGGTCTAATGGAACATTCGCTCTATTACACTGCATCAGTATCCTCTGATGTGAGTTGGTTATCCTGTCTTGGTACAGAGTAGATTGTATTATATCTGTTTGTAAAAAAAATCTTGGTTTTTGTTAATTGGCTCAATATAATAAATTGGATTGTCATCTCACAAACGAGGGGAGCAAATAAAAAGGACCTGCTCTTGCCATCCCACTTATCTACCTAAGATACCTGTACCCTGCACCATCTCTTGGAAATTAAAACCCCAGACAAGGCAATCAGGATGCAAACGCCCGACTGCTGTGCTTTCTTCCTGGAGTCCCTCCTCTTCACCCCTCCTTCTTTCAGACTCCAGTCTCTGGCTGAGTTTTTGACAAACAAAAGTACTTCTTCCACATTTCAGGAGACATCTATGAGTTGAGCCCTTTAGGCTGTATTGCTGTATAATAAGAAAGTGAATAAACAAAATCTAATTCCGGTTGAATCAATAGTCTTGCAGTCTATACTGTTGCATAATCTTGTTTTGCATGCAAGAAGCTGAACGTTTGGCTGTGCACCCTGCTTTGTCAGAGTTTGCCTATTGGGAAATACTTCAGGGGCTAAGACTATAATACCCTTGTTACCCACCCTAGAGTTTTCTTTTATTAATTTTCTCAATGACTTTTTCAGTCTTAGATCAATCCAACTGAGGTCTCCTTCAAAGAGATTAACTTCAACTATTGAAATACCAAAGGCAAGAGAGCTCTGACATTAGAAAGTTGTCTCAATTGAAAAATGATACCAGTGCTGAAGAGGAGTAAGATGTAAAGAAAATAAATTTGTCTTCAGATTGCTTCCACATTTCTGGTCAGCATCTTGATACACACTGAGGCATGTTCATCTCCAAGTGTCCCGACACTCCTTAGTCGGATTAGTTTTCTCCCTATGTAATTTGTGCTTGAAAAATATTTTTGCTCTATTTTGCCTATCACCAATACCTTCTCCCCAAACAACAAACTGGGAAAAATCTAACTAAATAAAAGAGACTCTGAACAGTATACTGTTAGGAAAAATAATTTTAATGAAACATAATATAGAGGTTTTAGAAATGTTTTTGAAATTTTTCTTTAGAAAACTGTTATTACAAACAGAGTCTACTTGAATAATTTTTCTCCAAGAGGCAGAAAACCTAGGGCCTTGAATATTTTCCTGAAAGCATTATAGTGGACACCACCTTCACAAATCACACAAACATAATGCAGGCCCACACATGCACACTCTATTACATAAATATATATATCACAAAAAAGGAAGATAGAATAGACTTTAGCTGAGCTTTTTCTGTGCCAAGTCCTGTGATTGCATTCATTAGTGAGATCTAGAGATGTCAAAATAGCAAATTAGTAATAATTCGCATTTTTCAAGCACTTAACATGTTTATCATGAACTAAGTGCTTTTATGAGATGTCATTTAATTTTTACAGAAACTCTATATGCTAGAAAAAAAGCCTAACAAAGGTTATATAGCTAACTCAATAATACATAGCTAGAAAGTAGGTCAACTGGGATATAAACCCAGTCTATTTACAGAACCTTGTCCTCATGACTAATCCATATTGCTTCCAAGAAAGGGAAATGGAATAAAAAGTAGCCTGTCTAAAAAACGTGACATATGCAGAGCTAGGAGGAACAGCAAGTTGAAAGGTTCTGAAAGAACTTCCTGGTCAAGAAGCCTAACATAATAGTGAAGCTGCCCTTTCAGTAGGTAAGCTCTTGTCTCTTTTATTTTTAGAGTCCATGCCCCAGGGTCATTAGGAAAAGCTATGGCAGATGCTTTTCTAGCCAACTCACATGTCATTTTCCAACTGCCCTTCCACTGCTGTCTTCTATAGAATCCAGAAATATAGATACTCAGTAGGAGGTAGCCATTGACAATTTGTTCATGAGTTAAAAAGTGAAAACTAAGCCGGGCTCGGTGGTTCAGCCTGTAATCCCGCACCTTTGGGAGGCTGAGGTGAGTGGATTGCCTGAGCCCACAGGTTCGAGACCCACCTAGGCAACTTGGTGAGACCTCATCTCTACAATAAATCAAAAATTAGCTGAGCGTGGTAGCGCACGCCTGTAGTTCCAGCTACTTGGAAAGCTGAGGCGTAAGGATCACAGGAGCCCAGCAGGTCAAGGCTGTGGTGGCGGGGAGCGGCCACTGCACTCCAGTTTGGGTGACAGAGTGAGACTCCAACTCAAAAAAAAAAAAAAAAAGTGAAAACTAGTAGGTTTCTGGGAAAGATATTTTTTGCAGACAAAAACAAATAGAAAATGTCACATAGCCCTCTTTCATGCTCTAAACCTTTGCCTAAAACCAGGAATTGCAGACACAATCTTGAGCTGATAACCTGAAATTAGAAAGAACATGATGAGGAAGGTAGAATAGCTATATAGAGAGAATATGGGTTTCGATGGTACCAGAGAAACTGACACACTACACTTCTCCTGCTTGGAGACTTGTTAGGTGAGAAAAATAAGCCTCATTTTATTCATCTGTTTTCAGCTGAATGTATTCTTAACAGGCATCAAGTCCTAATAAATGCTAATTTTAGATAGCATGGATTTATGGAACAAAGTTTCTAAAATGCAAGGGAGCATAGGAATTGACTAAGGCACTTTACCAAAGATGCAGATTTCTAGTCTCAATCTCCATAATCTGATTCAGTGAATCTATGCTAGAATTATTTATTCACCCTAGGAAATAGCAATGGAATCAGAATGTGGGATAATAACAATCTCTCTAGTTCTCTTTGTTCAAGAAGATTTTTAATCACTTGATTTACAAGTTGCTAATAAAAAAGATCTAGGATTCAGGCATACAATTTTTAATAGATTAAAGTATCTATTACAGACATCCCTCAATATCCATGAGGGATTAGTATCAGAACCCACACATACTGAATTCCATGGATACTCAAGTCTCATATAAAATGTTGTAGAATTTGCATATAACATGCACATTCTCCTGTATAATTCAAATCATTTCTACATTACCTATAAGACCTAATATAGTGTAAACATTATAAAAATAGTTGCTACACTGTATTGTTTCAGGAATGATAAAAAAGTTTATTCGTGTTCAATCAGAAAGTTTATTCATGTTATTTTTTAATGTTTTCAATCTTTATTGGTAGAGTCCATGAGTACAGGGGATGAACTGTATATAATTTTAAAAATTGTAAAAAGTTTTTTGTTTTTGCTTTAAGGATATTTTCACAGGATATTTTATGCTGTCATTATCTGCTTCCATTGAACAGTGTTGTCGGAAATACAAGGCCTAAAAGAATTTGGAAAATTTACAGCATATTATTTTATATTTGATGTTTGTCCTTCTCAATGATATTTGTTTATAATGCTAGTTACATTAAATTGACTTTATCATAATCAAAATTTTTCTAATTAAAGTCATAATTTAATTATTTTAATTTTTCTCTAGCATTTATTCACTATAGATTAGAAAATTTTGTAGTTCAAAATTCACGAGTTACTATAAAAGCAGTAGATTACAATCTTTTTCATCCCTCTTTTACTTTCTTCTAGGAGGTAAAATTTGAGGGTAAGTCATTTGTTTAACTTTATTTAATTACTCTTCTTTCTTTTCATTCTTTTATTTGGTCTGATGTGTGTTATCATTGTCTAAAACTAAGCCGGGCTCAGTGGCTCAGCCTGTAATCCCGTGCCTTTGGGAGGCTGAGGTGAGTGGATTGCCCGAGCCCGCGGGTTCGCGACCCACCTGGGCAACTTGGCAAGACCTCATCTCTATAATAAATCAAAAAATCAGCCGGGCATGGTAGCATATGCCTGTAATTCTGGATACTCGGAAGGCTGAGGCAGAAGGATCACCGGAGCCTAGCAGGTCAAGGCTGTGGTGGCCGGGAGCGGCCACTGCACTCCAGTCTGGG
>NW_007232927.1:27909-61485 GCF_000164805.1 Carlito syrichta | reverse complement strand
TTGTCTAAAACTAAGCCGGGCTCAGTGGCTCAGCCTGTAATCCCGTGCCTTTGGGAGGCTGAGGTGAGTGGATTGCCCGAGCCCGCGGGTTCGAGACCCGCCTGGGCAGGCGAGACCTCTTCTCCACAATAAAATCAAAAAATTAGCCAGGTATGGTAGCACGCACCTGTAATTCCAGCTACTCGGAAGGCTGAGGTGGAAGGATTGCCGGAGGCCAGCAGGTCGAGGCTGCGGTGGCCAGGAGCGGCCATTGCACTCCAGTCTGGGCGACAGAGTGAGACTCCAACTCAAAAAATAAAAAAATAAAATTAAAAAGTACTCCACATTATTCTAAAAATGTAAAATCTTCGTATGGTGGAGAATAAATGTGTTGTAATGTGTAGTTACTAAATATCAAAAGAGGAATGAATTTTAAAAAGGACTGGAATAAAATTACTGGCTTTCAATGAAATAAATACTAAAAGATACATCAGAAACATGACTTATTGGCCTGTGAAATTAAATATTTGCACTTATCTCATCTTCTTAAAATAGGCACACCTTCCCAATTTTCCTCACTTCTCTGACCCATCCCTTTCCAGACTTTGTAACTGCATGAACATTTCCTTTCTCTATGTCTTCTACATTCAATTTTTCTTGTCTGCTGAAATCTCTCTCTTTTTGCTAATCCCAAAATTCCTTACCAACTACACCCAAGGCTCCTTCACCTCACATTCCTGGCTGCTATAATCTCTTCCAGGTAGCTTCTCACTCCACCTCCAAATTCTTTCAACTTCCCACTCACAATTGATCATATTCTCATCTGATGATAGAAATTTCTTCTGATGTAATTTTTGCAATATATTTTCGTGCTTATCTGTAGTTCATCCTGCGTTACTCAATTTTGACAGCTTTCTTTGTCTCCAGCATGATTTAGTTGTAGCAGAGTTTATACCCAAAGACAAGTAAATGAGTGTTCTCTTAGCCAAGAGAGGCAGAAACAGGAGGTGGAAATGAGAAAACTAAGGAAAAGGAGAAAGAAGCACATTTCTAGATAGCTGATGAATTCCAACTATTTTGCAAAACTAAATTATGTTTACTTGTTAAAGTCCATATTCTGAATCAGTTTGTTTCAATAAGCAATGCTAATTTACCAGAAAGTAATAGTGACATTTTAATGTTCATGACAAATAGAAGAAAAGCAAAAACAATGTAGCTACACAAGAAATATCCCAACATTTTGAGATGTTAAAAGCATTTGTACCAAAAGCAACTTGGCGAGACCTCATCTCTACAATAAATCAAAAATGAGCCGGGCGTGGTAGCGCGCGCTTGTAATTCCGGCTACTCAGAAGGCTGAGGAGGAAGGATCGCCAGAGCCCAGCAGGCGAGGCTGCGGTGGCCAGGAGCGGCCACTGCACTCCAGTCTGGACGACAGAGTGAAACTCCAACTCAAAAAAAAAGATAAATGTGCTGTAAAAAAGGGTGACAGGAAAGCTAAAGTCATTCGTTATGAGCTTATTGTGAAGACAACTAACAGCCATAAAAATAGTTTTTAACATGCTCAGAAATGGCTTAAGAACAAGGGAAGAATAAGTCTGCTATGAGAACAAATGGTGTCTTGTTGATGGGTGGCAGTGGGAAAGCCAAACATTACAGCTTTATCCTTTTTTCTGTCAGAAAGAAAAATCACAAAACTGAGGATATATAACATACCACCATGCAGAACTCAAAGCCAAGAACAAATATGCAAGACAGACTTTAGCACTTAAGTGTCAGGGTCCCGGTTAGTCAAATTACAATTCAGGACTTAGAGGATACAAAAAGCATATCATGCAATAGTTCTTTGTCTTTGTCCACATAGCATAACTTAAATGCAATTGAGGAGAAACAGGTTGAATGCAGATTTATTGTGACTTCCAAGACAAAAAAATTAAATTAAATGTAGAATATAATGGTAAATTATAGCATTTTTCTCATTACTCCTCTGAGGTAGACAGTGGTGAAATGATTTCTGAACAAAACGTAATGAGAAATAGAGCTAGGACATCCTTTCTGAACTCAATCTGAACTCATACAGATGGGAACCACACCATGACTTATGACTATTAATTGAGAAAAGGCACATCACCCCCTGATTTATAATTACACAGATTTGTGGAGTACACGTCATGTTTATTTCTTCTGTTTAGTTGTGTTTTTGTACCCATAACAAGTCTTTATGCTCTCTCCCTCTTCCTTTCACAACCTTTGTACCACGCAAGCCAAAAAACCAATTTTTTAAAATGCTCACAGTTCAGTGAGAACATGCAATATTTGTCTTTTTGTGCCTGGTTTATTTCACGTAAATCATGACCTCCAGTTCCTCTTAATTTGCTGCAAATGACAAGATTTCATTCTTTATAATAGAATATTTCATTGTGTGCACATACTTTTTAAATCCATTCATTCACTAATTGATTCCATATATTGGCTATTGTAAATAGTGTTTTAATGACCATGAGAGTGCAGACACCTATTTAACATTCTGATCACAGCAGTAAGCTTGCTGGAGCAACTGATAGTTCTATTTTGTTTTTTGAGGACCATCCACACTGTTTTTCATATGTATTAATTTACATTCCCACCAAAGTGTATGAGCATTTTCCTTTCAAGTGTTTGTTACTTTTTGTCTTTTTGATACGAGCCATTTAAACTGGGGTAAGATTATATCTCAATATGGTTTTAGTTTATATTGCCCTGGTGGTTAATGATGTCAAAATTTCATATACTTGTTAGCCATTTTTATGTCTTCTATTGTGAGGTGCTTATTCAAATCATCTGCCCATTTTTAACTAGATTATTTAGCTTTTGCTATGGATTTGTCTGTTTCTTATATATTCTTCTTAAAAATTTCTTGGATGGTGTGCTTTTACTGCGAAATAGGCCTACAGAGCAGATTGTTGAAATAAGAAAGATTGCACAAGTCAAAGCAAGAAAGGGCTTATGCAATAAGTATATTGATATTAATTCCTTAAAATATACAAGTAAAATATTTTTTTTTTACTTTCTGAGTGCACATTCTTTCACATTTTTCTTTCCTATTTTTATCTTTTAACTACATATTCAATTTTTAACTACCTCCACCTTTTACCTACCTCTCCATTCACTTTTGGCCATTCAGAAAGTCCAATCCATTTTAAAAATAAAAACTCTTATTTAAAAGCAAACTCTTTCCTCCTGTGGGGATAGGTCTTGTGGCCATACAGGCTATATGGAAACAAAAGGGTACTCTGTTCTTAACACACTTTGCCCTCTTTTTCATTTCTAGAAAAACTCATTTTGGGGGCAATTAGAAGAATTCTGGGAATTTTTTCAAACATCCTGCATGTGGTTGTACTCCTTGTAAATTATCAGTGTTCTGGATTGACACGGATAGCTGTTCTTTCTCCTTTTAGGTGTCCATTCTCTTCACTTGAGTTTCATGTGTATACTTCTAAATGACCACTTCTTGCAGAAACTTTCCACTGCAGTCTTCTTTGGTATACTTCTGGTAAGTGCGCTTGAGTTTAACCATCATCTGCACTATCCATTAGATTTATGAGAAACTCATACATCTTTGCCAATCCACCTCTCCACCTCTGCCCCTTGTCTTCTCTCTCTAATACCCTTTAGTCCTGATAAGCTAGATAGATATAAGGACAGATCAACGAGGCTACTTGCTAAGCATATGAGATATAGCCAGAAGATCCACCAGATTATTTTCTTGCATCATCATGTCACATTCAGTAATTTCTCTTACACCCCAGCTCAGTTTCTAAAAAGAAGAGCAATCACTCACCTCAAGCACTCTGCCCTCTACTGCAGTCTATATTTTAACAACCCTCGATTTTCTATAGACATTTTCTCTGTGTCCAGGGGGTTAAATCAGAGAGAGATTTGGATATTTTATCAGGGAGAAAGTTGTTAGATCTCCTCCCTGATTCATCCTAGGGAAATGGTAACTGTTTCCAATTTTTAGTAACTAGAAGGTAGCTTCTATCAAAATAAGTAATACCTAGTGACTTTAATTCTCAATTCAGGCATTAGGGTCTATTTCAGAACAGAAATAATTTCACTTAGATCTGGCTATCTTACTCAAGTAAAAATGACTTTAGAGATGGTGTGGATTTTTATAGATTATTTCCTGCAAATCACATTTTCGGGAAGAAAGTGATTTTTTTTTTTTTATAAGAAAGGATCTGATTTTCCTAGCACACACTCATGTGTATGACAGGCTTATTCTCTTGGCTATTTTCTTCCCTCTCTGCTATTTCAGGGTTCTAAATTGTTAGTAGACATCTCCAACTTTAGACATGGTACTTCCAAGAGATTTGGAACTTGACAAAACTGAAAAATCAATACCTATATTAAAGAGAAAAGTTAGTAGCTTATATAAGAAAGACCCAAGTACAATATGAACATATTTTCATAATTTGGGCTCTCATAATCATGGCTTCATAGTACTTTGCATATTCTACTAGCAATTCTGTTTTTGTGTTTGTGTTACAGTAGGCAATTTGTGTTTTAAACTTTGCTGTGCAGCCACTGTCACAACTGATGATCATTCTAAAAAGACTGAGAAATTTTGTCGTTATTAGCAACATGACTTAAAACATTTAATAGCAACATAAATTCATATGAATCATACATCCAGAGATTCATATAAATTCATATGAATCATATATCCATCTAGCAAGTAGGAGGATGACAGGAAATAAAAATATACAACCTCGTTTAAAAAGACTTCTAAAAAAATCATGCATATTACAGCCTCTTATGTTCTATAAACTAAAACTCAATCACATGGCCACATTCAGCTGTAAACAATCAGGAAATGACTTATAACTGGATTCATTTCAGTTTCAAATAAAATAAAATGTTCATTAATAAAGAGGAAAAGAAGTGTGAGTGATTAAACTTTACCCAAGTCTTTCTATTACAAAAATTCTGAGCAAGCAATGTAATTTTTATTCTGTTCTATTGTCATTGATATCTACATTTAAAAAAAGACTACATTGTGTCAAAAGTGTATGCCCTACTTTGACAAGACAGAATCATCCTTGTATGAAAAGTCATAAGGAGGCATATTAATGATAGATTGAGAAAATGCTTAACCCATTTTGCTCTATACATATAATATTTCATAATTAAAGTATATAGTAAATCCAAAAAAAGCCACAGAAACTACATTTGATATTTTTAAAAAGCATGGTCATAATATCTTTTCAGAAATCAAAATTAAGTCAAAAAATAGAAAAACCTCCTCATTTTCGTGGATGAAGAAACCATTATACAGAAATGCTAAATAAATTTTAAATGTTGTACTAAAACAGACCTAAAGAATGAATCCACAATTCGTGTTTGTACTTGTTTTATTATACTAACCAATTTTACTGTCACCATTAGTTTATTTATAGTATCTCAAAATGTCATCAAAATAGAAAACTTTTTTTGTATTCCTTTTCTTCAAAATTATTTTTAATTTACTGCTGAAAAGAAGATGTGGTATCTGCATGGAAAAGGGCACAGTCTTTTAGAATATATTTATTTTAAACCATAAAAAGACCAAAAAATTCTCATGTAAGCTGTGAATTTGTATAACTTTTTTATTTTTTAAGCAAGCCCTCTCTTCCTACAAGCTTCTATCCTTTCTTCAAGATATTTCTACTCTTCCCATCACCTCAGACAGAACGGTTTTCTTCCTTTTCTCACCACATCACTCTGTACCCCTATTATAAGCACTTTCGCCCTTGTATTATGTGTATGTATGTTCTAATGGGCTCTAAGTTTCCCAAGAACAGACGCATCTTCATAGACACCGAACCAGTCACAGGATCTGGCACATAGAAGGAACTCTGCAAAAAAAGTTAAAGTCATGAATGTGAACACCTAGCAACAATAGACTTTACATTGTTCTGAATCCAACTCTTCTTTTGGGAAAATGCATTAGATAATGGTATTTATTAGAATTGTTTTTACCTGCAGTCAGCATAACACTGGTAAAAATAAAAACACACAAGTACATTTATTTCTATGGCTGTAAATACCAAATGTTAGTAATCTGATTAGAGACCCAGTTCCACTTTTGTACTGCTTTGTTTTCTGTGTCAGCTTTAACCTTTATAATGGTAAAAAATGGATTTAAGACTGTCAGGCATCACACCTGTACAACCTAATGTCCAGAAGAAAAATGAGCTTATCTGTCACAACCAACAACTTAGTTAACAAGTCACTGCTGAACAAGGAAGATAGGGTTATTTGATTTAATGTTTTCCGGGGTCAACAGCTGACAAATGGTGTTATTTATAGGAAATCTCTCTTGCTGAGCAATAAACATCTGCTATTTGGGAGTGGAAAATTGGGGGAAATTTCTACAATTAGTTTGTGACTGAGTTCCCTTTCAACTCTCAGAACTTATGTTCCTATTATTCTCATTGCTATCCTTATGTATTTCATTAATTATTAAAAGTATATATTTTGCAGGATTACTTTGCATTTTAGATAGAAAAATACTTCAAAATTATTGTATTACAACTCTGATGCATAATTTCTACTTGAGAAAATTTAAAAAAATACCTACAAGATCTCAAGAAAAGTTTTTTGCAACAGTCATTTCACCAGAATATACATATGATAAAAAATGATTTTAAGCCGGGCTCAGTGACTCAGCCTGTAATCCCGCGCCTTTGGGAGACTGAGGTGAGTGGATTGCCTGAGCCCGTGGGTTCGAGAGCCGCCTGGGCAGCAAGACCTCATTTCTACAATAAAAAAAAAAAAATCTTCCGGGCGTGGTAATGCATGCCTGTAATTCCGGCTACTTGGAAGGCTGAGGCGGAAGGATCGCCGGAGCCCAGCAGGTCGAGGCTGCGGTGGCCGGGAGCGGCCACTGCACTCCAGTCTGGGCGACAGGATGAGACTCCAACTCAAAAAAAATGATTTTAAGACAGGTATAACATCTGTACATATGTATACACACACACACACATATTTATATTTCTCTGACTAAAAGGTAATAAATACAGCAGTGTGCTTTTTCTAAGGAAAAATATTTTAGCTAAGCAAAATTATATTATTAATTATACTAACCAGGCTTTTAGGTAGCTCACCTAGGACAATGATGCAGGTATTTATTTTATAAAATAAAAGTTACAAATTAATCATACACAACTTGGCAAAGGAAAAATATTTTTAAAGATACGTAACACTATATCCATCTTGTCCTGGAGATGAAGTAGGACTTCTCTGACTATGTCAAATTAAATGATTGTTCATTTTTTCCCTATTTCCTGATGGGAGAGGTTCAGGTTCTAACATGAGCTTCACTTAGGATGGGTGAGGCTCCAAGAGGCAGGATGTGGAAACATGCAAACATACTGAATGACCTTGAAGAATAAAACCAGAAATAAGACAGAGTATGCTAAGTTCATGGTGAACTTCCTTGGCTCTAAGCAGTTGGGAGCAGCAGTAGAGGAAGACATAGTAATGCTCTGGTTCCAGGAAATCTGTTCATTTCTACACTTAGTTTAGTCAATAGATGGCTAAATCCACCACATGGATTTAAGCTTCTAAAGAAAATTAGTGACAGAAAGATAGGAAAAAGTAAGACTGGAGGAAAAGAAGGAAAGAAAAAGAAGAAAAGGAAAGGAATTGAGAAAAAACTATGTGCTAAATCTAAATAAAATGTGATGGGTACAAGTGAGTACTCTGATTTCTTAACTTTGGAGGATACAGGATAATGACATATTGGTACTTAACAATAAGGTTTCTGGAGAGGAAAAAATCGACTTTTAGCATTTGCGAATTATTGTGGCATAAATTTTTCCACTATGGTCCACTGATTTTTTTTTTACAATTCAGGATTAGGTATTGAAGTGGTCATCAGACAGGTAAAGTTTGGGACGTCTTTGGTCCCCTTTGGTCTGAGATCAGGTAGCCTTATTAATATGTGCCCCATTTCCTCCCCTGGCATTTTCCAGCTACTGGTAATCCTTATAGTAATAGATGGACTATTTATAAGCTAACGATGTGATATCACTGTGCAGAGATACACAGTAACCATCTATGTATTTCTACTTTATAGATACAATATATATACAAATAATTTTAAGAGCATAGATAATAGTAAAATAATGAGGAATTGATGTAATTGGAGACTAACAATGGGCTGTTTATCTGCACCTTCACAATGTCATGAAATTTAATGCATGAAAGCAGAGCTAGCCAAATTGGATAGATGAATACATAGATGCATGATAGCCAATAGGGATGGAGCAAGAAGATATAGTGACCAATGGCCATGAGGCCCAGGAAACTGAGCGGCCAATGAGAATGGATTGGGTAGCTTTGCCTGCCTCAGAGAGAAAGCCTTAGAAAACACAGACACCTTGCACTGAGCTAGAGTTGCAGTTGTCAGTGACTCCGGGATCACAACTCGTTCCAGCTCTGGGAGCATTAGAATTATCCATCAACATAGTGCTTACAAGCAAGACCATTTTTTTGTCTTTCCTTTTTGCTTCTCAATTGATAGAGCAAAATGAAATAGTGTCCCCATTTGATTTGATCTGAGTACATCTGGAGATCGTTTTGTTTTTTAAAAATGAGAGTGAAGCCGGGTTCGGTGGCTCAGCCTGTAATCCCGCGCCTTTGGGAGGCTGAGGTGAGTGGATTGCCTGAGCTCGCGGGTTCGAGACCCGCCTGGGCAACTTGGCGAAATCTCATCTCTACAATAAATCAAAAAATAAGCCGGGTGTGGTAGTGCACGCCTGTAGTTCCAGCTACTTGGAACACTGAGGCAGAAGGGTCACCTGAGCCCAGCAGGTCAAGGTTGCGGTAGCCGTGAACATGCCACGGCACTCGAACCTGGGCGATAGGGTGAGACTCTGACTCAAAATTAAAAAAAAAAAAAAAAATGAGAGTGAAACCGTCATGGGGGAAGATATTACCTTTTTTTTTTTTTACCCTGCTTGTCCCATCAATATAGTTTCCCAAGAAAAACATAGAAATAAACTCTTACAACATTAAAAAAAATTGGAGACGTTACTGTTACTTTAAAAATAGTTAATTAGACTATGAATTTTAATAATGGCCATGTGTACAATTGACTCAAAACTCGAGAAAAATGAAAATTTTAATTTAATTAGCTTTTGCGAGATAGTTTCTGTATGCCACTCATTATATAACCATCCCTGGCAATGAGATGCAAAGTCTGTTGACAGCAACACATATTTCAAAACTACCTACACATGAGGGTAAAGCTATATGCTTACCAAAGTAAAAACAGATGAGAGAATAAATATGTCGGAGTAAATAAATTTTTTTTCTGCAAGTTCCCCCAGATCAAATAAAATGCCCATGAGGTAATTATAAAAACATCTTGGGAAGTAGAGATATGAAAGGCAACTTTTATTAGCAAAGTGAAAAAAGTATGAAGCTTAACTACCTGTAGAAGAGCAGTGAGAAATATGTATTTCCATCCACATGATACAGTCAGGAGATTTCTCTTTCCCAACTACTTGTTGGAGACAATAGGTTATATGGCAGACAGAAGAGAAGAGAGAGAGAGAGAGATAAGGGTGCAAGTGTGTCCATGAACTAGACACTCTTCAAAGTAGTTTCAACAGGGTCTATCTGTATTTGCTTGCTCCATTAATTCAAAAAATATATTTTGAGTGTCTGCTGTCACAACTGCTGTGAAAATTTTCTGTCCTAGATTTACAGTGATTAATGAGGCATTTCCTTTTAAAAGACACTCAAAGATGAATATGTAAGATATATAAGTAAAGGAACAACTGCCGTTGTCAGATAATTTTTTTTAAATTTCAGAATCAGGGGTATACAAGTGTGTGTTTGTTACTTGGGCATTTTGCTTACTGGTGGAGATTGTGCTTCTAATGTCCCCAACTCCCCAAATAGTTATTGTAGCCAATAAGTAGTTTTTAAACCCTCTTCTTCCTCTCTGCCACCACTTTGGTATTCCTAGATTGAATTTTTCTATCTTTATGTCCATGAGTACCCATTGTTTAGATTCCCTATATAAGTAGGTATATGTGGTGTTTAGTTTTCTGTTTTTAAGTTAGTTCACTTAGGATAATGGCCTCCAGCTCCCTTCATGTTGTGGCAAAGGACATGATTTTGTTCTTTTTTATGTCTGTATAGTAGTCCATGGTGTATTTATACCACATTTTCTTTATCCAGTCAACCTTTGAAGGATAATAAGTTTTTGAGACAATTCTTAATGTAAGGACAAGGACCGAGGAAGCACAAAGCAAGCTGAATCCTGAAAGTTAAATAGGTATGTGGGGAAGGATATTGTGTTTCATCATAGAAATAGATTACACGAAAGCCAAGATAAAAGTATACCTCAAATAGATCAGAACAGTAAGGTTAAGAGAAAGAGATGAAGATACAAAGATGGGGCCCTCAAAATGACTGACCTTAAATGTACTGTTTGGAAAATGTGGACTTTATCCTAAGGGTGCTGCATGGTTTTATATTTTAAAAATCCTCAATTTACAATTTGTTCTGTACCACTGGGATCCTGACTTGATACTATTCCACCTACACTAGCAGCAGTTAAGACCACGAGTATTTGTAATACAACATGATCCCCCTTGAGCTTTCCTTATTATTCACAAAAAAATAAACATTAAATTCTTTCACAGTAACTTAACCACACTAATTATATTTAAATTTCAACTGGGTGACTTTCAACATGCATTGTGTATTATTTCCTTTTTCTTGAAGAAATTTGTAGAATGTTCATGAGGAAATTAAAAACTTAGCAATAAAGATTATTGAACAAATAAAGTGGTTAGTTGTCACATGGGATTTTTTTGGTGGGTTAATCACTTTTTAAAAAATAACTATATAATAATAATTTTAGCCTTTGACAATTATGGAATTCTTATTCTGATTCCCATGGCATGGTATATTATAGGTGACCTTCTGACAATTTGACTTACAACTCTAATTTATTATCTGTTGTATATGATATCCCTAAGTTATTATTGTAATTTGATTTATGAACATTTGGGAATTTAAATCTCTTGAGAAAAAGCTAATGCCTAAGTACAGAGATCAGATACCTGTGGCTCTCCAGAAAAGCTAAAATGAGAATGTAAATAGACGTACCAAAGTCAGTTCCCAACATGGAAATTGGATGAATGTGGAAGTTGAGCAACAGTTAAGAGATCTAAGACAATTCAGATTTGTGTTTAAGACAAAAACTACAAAACACACATGTAAAGAGAGAGGCAAGGCAAACACTGTGTTCTCACTATTTTGCTATTCATGAATATATTCCAAGGCATCTCTTACAGGTGAGACCATGTTCTGGTTTTTTTTTGTTTTGTTTTTTTGAGTTGGAGTCTCACTCTGTCGCCCAGACTAGAGTGCTGTGGCATGCTCCCGGCCACGCAGCCTCGACCTGCTGGGCTCCAGGGAGCCCTCCTTCTCAGCCTTCTAAGTAGCTGGAACTACAGGTGCGTGCTACCAGGGCCGGCTTTTTTTTTTTCTTTTTTTTTAATTGTAGAGATAAAGTCTCGCCAAGTTGCCCAGGTGGGTCTCGAACCCACGGGTTCAGGCAATTCACTCACCTCGGCCTCCCAAAGCTCAGGATTACAGGCTGAGCCACCGAATCCAGCCTTTTTTTTTCTTGAAATTCTTTCTTGGATGGGTAGGGGGATAAATATAAAACCCAATTACTAGCTAATTATATCACATAATGTATTTTCAAAGATATTTAATTTAGTGAGTTTTCAGGCTTATTAGCAAGAGTAATTTTTAAGCAAATGGATATTTGTGGGTGGGAGTAAAGAACTTTTCTCTATGTAAGGTCATTATTCTAGCAGAGCATTTTTGTCTTTCTAGGGGATGTTGTACCTTTAAAACTAAAGGACTGTTTCTAGACACAGTTCCTGAAAGCCCCAGCCACTCATGATGGATCACTGATAATACGAACGTCCCCAGGAAAATCCCTCTGCTATTACACGACTGGCTAATATCTTGCTTCATCCATCACTCAGTTTTCCAGTCCTCCAAGCTTCTTCACCACGTGACCTTTTACTGATTAATAGGAGCTCATATTGTTTTCTCCAACAAGATTTTACTCTAGTAGAAAACTCTAGATTTCATTCCTACCAATGGCATTATTACCTGTTCTCGCATCTCTTTTTCAACTTTAAACCTCTGTGTTATGGTTTGTCAAGGTGCAATAAATCAGTAAATACCTTATATGGAAAATTCAAGCCTGAGTATTAACCTAAGAATATATCTCGAAATAGGAAACCAAGATGGAAGATACTGAAGCTTGAAACTGAGAAGAATATCTCACTTAAAGGCCTGGATTGAGAGTTACAGAATAACAAAATAAAACCAATAAAGGAGAACAGAAAAGGGATTCAAGTTGGAAGAACTCAAATTAAAGTAAAAGAGGCCCAGTTAAATAGGAATTACAGATAAACATTTTAAATGCAACTATGTTTTATTTTCTAAATAAGGCCACCTTAACTCAAATGAATTTTAATAACACCTCTCCAGAGCAGCCGTCACATGTCATCTCCCCTCTTTTTAGGCTTGAGTCAAAGAACAGTAAACCTTGAGGAAAGAGAATAGAATTATCTAGTATGAATGCAACCTATTTCAGCAATTTTTTTTTTTTTTTTTTTTGAGTTGGAGTCTCACTCTGTCACCCAGACTAGAGTGCAGTGGCCGCTCCAGGCCACTGCAGCCTCCACCTGCTGGGCTCCAGCGATTCTTCCGCCTCAGCCTTCCAAATAACTGGAACTACAGGCGCGCACTACCATGCCAGGCTAATTTTTTTGATTTATTGTAGAGATGAGGTCTCACCAAGTTGCCCAGGCGGGTCTCGAACCCGCAGGCTCAGGCAATTCACTCCCCTTGGCCTCCCAAGGCACAAGATTACAGGCTGAGCCACCAAGCTCAGCAGCAATTGTTTTTAATTGAATTTAATTTTACTGAGCATCAATCACACGTAAATAATATGACTGGCTTAAAAAAGAATCCCACATAGGAACACAAAATTTAGCTAGTTTGCTTAATATTACAATCTGAGTCAGACTGATACGCCTATAAATCTCATTTGCACATTAGCAGGGTGATCTTGGGAAATTTACAAAACATCCTCCAGAGTACTACGCACAATAAAAATCATTATAGTATATATCCTATAGGACTGTTAGGAGAATTTTAATAATACTAGTTTTGCAAAGGAGTTGGTAATTTGATCTTTGGATACAATCAATAAATAGTTATTAATTAATTCAATTTATGTCTGTGTTCAAGAATACATTAATTGCAAAAGCAATATACCATCTATTAACTACTTTTAAATAAAGGTCGCAAGTGCTTTTCTTCCAAGTTTCTCTGAAATATTTTGAAATCATACCACCCCTTCTACTCTTCAGATAAGTCCTTCTGTAAGGTTACAACAACAGACTTGACAAAGGAGGAATGAGTTATTGATTCCTGGTATTCAAGTTCTTGATTCCTGGGATGAGCTTGTCTCCTCAAAGTCAGCATCTAATCATCTCTCTGCTTTTTTTAATTCTGTAATATATACAGTGACATTTTCTAATAATATTTGTTTTATGAGGAGTGAATTGTTTCAGTGTTAAAGCATATTTGCTGAAACAGCACAACGAGAAGATGCCTAACAATGTGATGAATACCCCAGCCCTCAATAAATAGTATTTTATATAGGTAAGAATCTTTGACCAGTGTTCCTATAGCCAAAATTACCTTTGACATTTTCAAATGTCACAGTTAATCCACCCTTGACAGTAATGCTTTTTAAAGTGCTAGAAAGAAGGCCTTCAAAAGTCATGCATAAGCTAGAAAAAGCATGATGATTTTACTGCAGGTTCCCTGAAAATAGAGCTTATTTAGACATGTCTTTTAAATGTTTGTTAATAATTTAATAATACCAATAAAAATTTAACAGAAAAAATTTTAGGTTAATTTAGTAGGCACTTGGAGCTAATGGTATCTTGGGTTTGATTGCAGCATGGCTAACTTAGCTTTTTCCTGTGACTGTAGCCCATCAGCCATAACAAACAACCATAGGAGCACATGCTTCAGGCCTACTGACAAAGAATTGCAACCATAGTGTTAACCCTCTCCCCCCCAAACTGGCAGTTGATCCAATTTAGGCCAATCAGAATAAGTCTGTTAAACTGTAACCATGGATACCATTTTTGTTCTCAGTCATAAGACATAAAACTGGAATGATGTGACCCTGAAGGTCTCTGTGGTTGTATTACCATTTTCCTCATTACATGAAAAAATCTTGTTTGTTGTAAGGAAACACACCAATAAAAACAAAACCAAGTAATAGAAAAGGGATGAACTGGGGAGCAAGAAAATATACCATTGAGTTCATAGTGTTTCTAAAGACAATCTCAACCTCGGATTTGTTAGTTACAGGCATGATTCAACAATTTCCCCTTTAAACTAGCTTATTTGAGCTTCTGTCATTTGCAACAGCACAATATCTTGATCATACAATTCAGCCTACTGAAGCAAAAACAGGATTAATGTTTTTAGTGCGTCTTAAAGATTGTTTTGAAGACCCAGTTAATACTGTCATACAATGTTCTTAATGGCATAAATGATTTAGATAATTATTGTGCAAAAAAGCAGAATTAAACTGAAAATTTCTACTATAATAATCATAGCACATATTTTATAACTGCCAGAATCTATTCAAACATCTCTGGATTTTGTGCATGAATTATTACATGAGACAGTTTTAAAATGTTCTTTACAAGAAAGGAACCTGTTATTTTACTTATACATACTCCTTTTTTTTGTCAGTTTATAGAAATAATTTCTTACTCTTGACATAATAGAACATTTATCCTCTCTTCCTGTCATGAGACAACACAATGTTTTATATTAGTGATATAGTGGAGTGTGTTGTATAGTGGCCCCCAAATATGCATGGTAATGCACAATGTGACCTTATTTGGAATAAGGGTTCTCTGCAGATGCAATTAAGTAAAGGACTTGGAGAGGAAATCATCCTGGATTAGGTGGTCTCTAAATCCAATGACAAGGAGGAATTCTGTGAATACATTGTCAGACTTAGCTTCCAGAAATGAGAGAACACATTTGTTGTCAGACTTAGCTTCCAGAGATGAGAGAACACAATTGTTGTTACAACCACCCTAGGAAATGAATACATGTAGAAATGTGGATTTCCTGCCATTACTTTGTGTGTTCTTTTTGTTGGTTTTGACTCCCGGATGATTATTTTTTATGAACTAATTTCCCTGTAAGAGCATGGGACCATTTGTATTCTGCTTCTCAACTGTATTTTTCTACTGCATTATTATTATGGGCTTTATCAAGTTTTATATTTAAACAAGGTTTCTGCTAAATATAAATTTGTACTGTCATTAAGAAAGTATTAAAAATTTCATAAATAAATATCTTTTCTGCTTTTTTGTGCACTTTGACTTTGTAAATCTTTAGTTTCTGTATAAAAGTTCCATGACTCTTGTTCACTGCATTCTTCATTAGCTTCAGTTTTCTAATATCAAGGTAAAAATAAAAATAACATTGGAGGAAATTTTGTAATTTACAAGGCATTTCTGCATTTAACATGCCATTTGATACAAAAATGTAACTAATGTAACATGTATTTTTAAAATCTGAGATCATGCTGAGATTCTCCTTGTGGTATAATTATTCTATACATCATACATCTCTCAGTGCTTACAAAACTGTAGTGCTTTCTATATAATAAATACCTAATCCATACTTTTTAGTGAATGACAATAAATTGATTTTTTTTTTTTTTTTTTGAGATAGAGTCTCACTCTGTCACCCAGACTGGAGTGCCTTGGCCGCTCCTGGCCACTGCAGCCTCGACCTGCTGGGCTCCGGCGATTCTTCTGCCTTCCAAGTAGCTGGAACTACAGGTGCGCGCTACCACGTCCGGCTTCAGCCTTCAGCTTCCAAGTAGCTGGAACTACGGTTCTTGGAATCTTCAGTCTTCCAAGTAGCTGGAACTACAGGCGTGCGCTACCACATCCGGCTAATTTTTGACTTATAGTAGAGATGAGGTATCGCCAATTTGCCCAGGCAGGTCTCAAACCCGCGGGCTCTGGCAATCCACTCACCTCAGCCTCCCAAAGTGCTGGAATTACAGGCTGAGCCACCGAGCCAGGCTTATTTTTTATTCTTATTCCAAAAATAAATTCAGCCTCATTTTCGCATTTTTGTTTCAGAGACAAGATCTTGTTGGGAGCCAACATCTATAGCTACATGGCTGAGGCCTGTAAAGGCCCATCTGGAAGATAGCCTCTGACATAGGATATCAGTTATACCTATAATATTGGCGTGTGATTAGTGACCAGTGTGCATACATGGCAGTAAAACTTATAAGTAAATCTCAATACACCTGATGGAAAGTGCATAGCAGAATTATTTCTCTCTGTCTTTCTAAGTTTTACTTCTTTCTAGATATTTTTTAACTTCTATTTCCTGGTAGACTGGTTAGTCAGCTTTGGAAAGCTGTTTCCCCTAGGGCTAAGATTAGAAACTAAATTACCATGATAGTTTTGTCGCCCTGCCCCTAGCCAGGCAGAACGTTTTCTTTTGTTTCATTAATTACCGAAACTCTGTCTGCTTCAGCCCATGGCCACCATCTTGGCAGCCCTGCATTTCCTTGTTCAAGAGTGTGACGGCTACTATTTGATTTTTAGAGTAGACTTGTTAGGATAAAATATATACACTCATAGTTGCCTAAATTTATGCTTGCTGTTTTGTTTCCTTTTGCTACATTATTCAAATATAATAATTACTATACGATTTATAAAAGAATTAATGATGAGGTATTAGCTTAATAGGATATAGCATAGTATTAAAGTCCAATCACTAGATCATATAAAAATGAAAGTTTAGACATATGAAACATATGAATTATAGTAAAGTTTGGTAGTTTAAGAATAAGTTTTAATTGAGTTATAAGGCATTACGTTAAATCATAATAGGTTAATAGTATAACTGACAGTTAAGTCATTTAACTAAACTTATAGATTATAGTATAGTGTTAAGTTGATAATATTAATCATTAAAAATATTGGGAGTCAGTGAACTTGGATTGAACCTAGAGTTAACTTAGAAAAGTTTTTTGTATTAATCAGGGTATAGAACAAAGAGTATACTATGAATGATTCATTGAACATTATGGAAAACACTTTGAACGATTTGTGTTGAAATTGTGCACCTGTGACCTTAATGTAAGCACGACAGACATCATGGAGTTCAAATTGTTTGCTTGGAAACTGCAGATCTCGTGGTTGTCTTGTGATGCATAGTTTGTAAAGCACAGAACTTGTACGCCCCCAGTGAGTGATTATCACACTGCTGGAGGGTATAGAAAATAGTATATAAGTTGGAAGGAGTCCGAATAAAATTTGGCTTCAGTCCTGATCAGACTGTTCCCAGAAGAACTGCCTCCAAGTGGTCTCTTCTCGCTGTCCAGATTCTCTGGTGCAGGTCCTAACCCACCCTTGGTCAGTGCTGGTCACCGACAAGATCTTGCTATGTTGCCCAAGCTGGTCTTGAACATGGACCCAAGCAATTCTTTGCCTTGGCTTCCCAAATTACTGGGATTACAGGTGTGAGCCACTGCACCCAGCCTGGTTTAGCTAATCAAAATGGGACTTGTTGTGTGTCGTCAATCGTTTGGCTGAGCAGAAGTGAGGTGACTCAGTCCATCTCCACTGTCACAGACTGCCCCATGTTTGTATTCATGGCAAAAAAAAAGAGCCTATAAGGATAGTGAAAGTACAGTCTTTTAAGTCCCAGGTTCAAAATTGTCATTTCCACTGAATTATTTTAGCAAAGCAAGTACATCCTATATTCAAGAGGCAAGGAAAGAAACACCACATGCAGAAAAGGAAGCAATGCAAGAATCCCAACAAGAAAATGAGGGAGAGAGTTGCAGTCATTTTTAACAATTAATCTACTACAGAGTCTAATTCAGAGCCCATTAACTGAAGTCAACTATACACGGAACTAAATCAAATCTGATCCCACTTTTCTTTTTTATTTATGCCTCGCTTCTCTAACCTTTTCAATGGAACCTTAACAGTTGAACTTTGTCTACTCATAATCCTGGAACTTCATTTCCTGTGTATCATTTAACAGCATTTAAAGTAATATTACTGAACACTATGCTCTATGCTAGGAGTAAAAGAGTAATATAACATAGTCCCTGTCCTCAATAAAATCTCAGATGAACAGAAACATAAACACAAAAATAATTACACTTAAAAATAGCATGTGTATAATAGTAAAAATATTTAGAAGGCAATTATAGAAGTGCTGACCCCTAAAATTTTGAGAAAAGCAGAGAAAAAAATCAAGTAAGATTTTTCTTAAAAAGTCCTGAGCTGAGTCTCCGATCACCTAGACAAAGAATACGTGAAGGGCATTCCAGCCCAAGCAGCAGACTAAGCAAAAATATGGAGATGAAAACAGTATTGGTGGGTGAAAGGAAAAAGAAACTATAAGTAACTTAGTGTTGTTGGAGTGTTAAGGAAAAGAAAGAAAACGATGAGACTTTAGATTTTGGAAAGATTATTGGCAGTAGTGTGGAAGAGGAATTAGAGGGAAGAGAAAGATTGGTTAGAAGAATGAGTACTCTTTCTCTCATCACTTTCTGTCTTACAAAATCTTAAATCAGTCTGTTTATTATTAATTTTCTCTCTGTACCACAAAGTATCTCTGTAAAGGAAAAGATTTTTGCCTACTTTTTACATTGATGCAGCCCAAACACTTTTTAAGCTTTCTCTGATACATAGTAGACTCCTAATAATATTTATTCAATAAATATTTACTGAATGACTAATGAATTAGGGACTAATATAACACCTGGCACTATAGAAATCCTAAAAAGAAAGCCTAGTAAACACTCTTCTGGACGTTAGGCAAAAAAGTTATGATGAAGACCCCAAAATCAATTGCAACAAAAACAAATATAGACAAATGAGACAAACTAAAAAGCCTCTGCATAGCAAAAAAAATAATCTACAGAGTTAACAGAAAACCTACAGACGGGAGAAAATATCTGCAAACTACACTTCAGACAAAGGGCAGAATCTGCAAAGAACTCAAGTAACTCAACATGAAAAAACAACCCCATCAAAAGTGGACAAAAGACATGGATAGACACCATAAAAAAGACACACAGTAGCCAACAAATATATGAAAAAATTCTCAGCATCACTAATCATTAAAGAAATGCAAATTAAAACCACAATGAGACACCACCTCTCACCAAAATCAAAGCACAGATGTTGATGTGGTTGTGAAGAAAACGTAGTTTATTCATGCAACACTATGAAAAACTGTATGAGATTTCTCAAAGAACTAAGAATTGAATTTCTGTTTGACCAAGTAATCCCACTTCTAGGGATCTAGCCAAAATAAATCAACCCATCAAAAAGATACCTGTACTCATGTTCTTTGCAGCACTGCTCACAAGAGCAAACACGTGGAATCAACTTGTGCCCACCAACAATTGACTGGATAAAGAAAATGTGGTATATGTATACCATGGACTACTATGCAAGAATGAAATTGTGTTCTTTGAAGTAATGTGGATAGAGCTAGGGATCATCATCCAAAGTGAACTGACTCAAAAACAGAAAAGCAAACATCACATGTTCCACAAAATGGAAATAGACAATGGGAACACCAATAAGTAGGAAGGTGGGGAGGAAGTTTAGGATTCAGAAGCTACCTACTAGATACAATGTTCACTGTGGAATGGGCCTCCACCACTACGTAATTTGTCCATGTAACAAACATGTGAATGTACCCTCTGAATCTAAAATAAAAGTGAAAAAAAGACATGATGTTATTTAGTTCATTGAAAACATGAGCAGCATCAGTAGTCACAAGGAAAATGCAACCAATAACCTTGGTAAGATACTTCTATAACTAGTAGAATACCTAGTAGAAGAGACTAAAAAGAATGATAATGCCAGCCAGGCTCGGTGACTCAGCCTGTAATCCCGCGCCTTTGGGAGGCTGAGGTGAGTGGATTGCCGGGTTTGAGACCCGCCTGGGCAACTTGGCGAGACCTCATCTCTATAATAAATCAAAAATGAGCCAGGTCTGGTAGCGCGTGCCTATAGTTCCAACTACTCAGAAGGCTGAGGCGGAAGGATCGCCGGAGCCCAGCAGGTCGAGTCTGCGGTGGACAGGAGCGGCGGCTGCACTCTAGTCTGGGCGACAGAGTGAGACTCCGACTCAAAAAAGAAAAAAAAAAAAAGAATGACAATGCCAAGTAATAGTGTAAAAGAACTGGGATCCTCCTACATTACTGCAGGTTATGTTAATTATTAAGTGGTACAACCACATTGGAAAACTGTTGGGCGATTCCTTAAAAAATTAAAATACAACTATCATATGAGCCAGTCATTCCACTCCTAGGTATTTAACAGAGAAATTAAAATATGTTTGTATAAAGAATTATATGCAAATGTTCAAATCTGCTTTCTTTGTAACACAAAAGAAAAACTGGAAATTACTTGAATGTCCATCCATAAGTGAAATGATAAACAAACTGTGATACATATGTGTATTTTATACCATCTTAAACATGTAATACAATTTAGTAATAACAATGAAGGAATAATACATATAACACGAATGAATCACAAAAATCAAAAGTAAACATATTAGTCTATTTATTAAAAAGTCTAGACAATGTAAACCAATCTACAGGGTTTTAAAGGTAGTATGACTGTTCCAAGAAAATTTTTGAGTGATGAATACATTCATTATCTTGACTGTAGTGATCATTTCAAGGATGCATACATATACCAAAACTTTTTAAATAATATACTTTTCTGTACTTATTATATGTTAAATATACCTCAATAAATATTTTACTCTTTTAAAATAATATAAAAGAAAGATATTGAAATAGTTTGAAAACAGATACACAGTAACAATTACTGATCTAGCCATAACTTAAAAAAACATACCAGTTAGTTTCTTGTCATGAAGGACTTTTTGCCGGACTTTTCCACACTTAAAAAAAAAACACAACCTTTGGTTTTTATTTAACATTCTTAGCACTGTGTCTCCATAGAGAATTCTCTTCCACACTCCACATTCATACTGAGTGAAGGAGTTCTATCCTCTTCCCCCAGATTCCACAAGTTGCCTCCCTGAATATTTTGAGTTCCAGCTAAATGTTTCTCAGCTTTGCTGGAGTCTCCATGAACTTACTCTGGTTGGGGAGGCTGCCGGATTTGCAAAACTTCTTTGCTCAATTATACCTATTAAATTTAATTTGTCTTAGGTTTTTTTTTTTTTATTTTCTCACCTGTTCCACCAAGGAAATACATCTTATACAATTTTGTATATATCATGCATATATCAACCCATAGAGGTCTCAATTTTTCAATGTGGCATAATAGTATGAGTTCTGTCATTTACTGAATCAAACCTTGTTGATTATTGACTGACGTTGACTTTTTATCATAGATTATTTGCTTTTTTGTTAAATTTTATTCTTATTTGTTTTTAATGTTACTTTTCTCTTGTTACTTTCCTAAGTGATAGTTCTTTGCATACAGAACAGTTATTGACTTTGGATTTTGGCAAACACATTGTTAAATTTTCTTATCTTTTCTAACATTTAAAATTTTTCAGATATATAAATATTCACAAAATAATTACTATCTTGCTTCTTAATTTGCATACTTTACGCTTCTTTTTTTCTTCATTTCAATTGGTATTAACTAGGTAATAAGTGAATTCCCAGTATCATTTGTTTCCATTAAAGCCAGGAAGAAGACAGTTATGTTCACAATGAAATAGTAAGAGAAAGCAATAGTCTTTTTCCTTGCTGTATGTTAGGTTGAGTTTTATAAATATTACATCTTTTCAGCTTTCTATAAAAATATGGGATAATATTTCCACTGTACAATTGAGGACAGTGAAAACTGAAGGATTGTGGAAATATGCATTTCACAAGTGTGTCACAAAATAAGTCAAACATGGTCTTAACAAAACTAAGATCAAGTAAATAACTAAAAGTTTACCTCCAAAATGAAAGTAAATTTTCATAAACTCCATGAGAGATAGTTGTTCTATTCCTGTTCTCAAAAAGTGCTAAGAATGTCTCTGTGGTCTGTTGAACAAATGGCAAGTTGACAAGTAGTCCAAACAGAAATCTGGGAATCTCTCAACATTACAACATAACATTAAACTTCCATTTCATAGTAAGGCATTCCCATACTTACTTTTAATTAACATGACATATTTATATTTATTCAACACAAGACAAAAACTAATTTGATATCTGTAAATGTAGATTACCTTTTCTAGATTGTCGTGTGATTGGGATCATGTAAATATGATTGTGTCAGCCTTGTTTCAACATACAACATACAAGATATTTTTGAGATTCTGCCATTTTATTGCTGAGAACTATTCGTGTATGGATCAATTCATTATGTGTTAATAAATTTTTGTGGTTTTTTTTCTAGTTTTCACTATTATGAATAAGTTGCTGTAAACACTCATCTGCAATACTTTAGTGAACAATGTGTTTTCACTTCTATTTGGTAAATATCTAGAAATGAGATTTACTATTTCTTAGAAATATGGTTGTTTGGATTTTCTATTTCTTCTGTCTTGTCAATTTATGTATTTCATGGAAAATGTCTATATTATCCATTTTGCTGAATTTATTAACAGGTTGATTATTGCAGTCCCTTACTGTTTTTAATGTCAGTAGACTCTGTAGTGAGATCTCTCATTTTATTCCTTATGTTAGTCTGGCAGTTCTCCATAATTGTTTGAAGAACATAAGAAAAAAATAGGTCCCCAAGTCTTTTCCATAGATAGAATAACTACCCACAGTTATGCATATTAAAATAAAAATCACTTGAAGAAAATAAATAATGCATGAATAATAAACAGGTAGATGGAAGTGTGACAGTGATGTTTTCTAGGTAAATCCTAAACATTTGAAGGGCAAAATAAAGCACTTGCTAACAGAAGGGTTGGAAAACTGCAAACCATGACAAATCCACTTCAATGTTTATTTTCACAAAAAATGTTTTATTTGAATGTAGCTTGT
Organism: Carlito syrichta; assembly: GCF_000164805.1. NCBI lineage: Eukaryota > Metazoa > Chordata > Mammalia > Primates > Tarsiidae > Carlito > Carlito syrichta. Next base: position 38,351 of record NW_007232927.1, on the reverse strand, counting down.
TTACAGTTTCTTTTTTTTTTTTCTTTTTTTCTTTTTTTTTTTGAGTTGGAGTCTCAATCTGTCGCCCAGACTGGAGTACAGTTGCCGCTCCTGGTCACTGCAGCCTCAACCTGCTGGGCTCCGTTGATCCTTCCGCCTCAACCTTCTGTGTAGCCGGAATTACAGGCGCGTGCTACCATGCCCGGCTAATTTTTTATTTATTGTAGAGATGAGGTCTCACCAAGTTGCCAAGGCGGGTCTTGAACCTGTGGGCTCAGGCAATTCACTCACCTCAGCCTTCCAAGGCACAGGATTACAGGCTGAGCCACCGAGCCCGGCTTACAGTTTCTTTATGACTGCTTTCATGCTACAGTGGCAGAGTTTAGTAATTGCCACAGAGACAGTGTGACCAGAAACGTGTTAAATTTTTATTATCTGGACATTAAAAAAAATTTTTTCCATGCCTACATCAACAAAAAGTCCCTTACCAAAAACTAAATCCTTCCTGAATATCACAGTTTAATGTACTTGCATCATTTTGTTCCCTAAATATTTACTTTTTTATAGTCACAAATGAATGTTGTTAGAGCTGTTAAGAAGGGAATTAAATAGAGAACAATGACATTTTTCAGTATAAATAGAATAAGTAAAGAGAATTTTGAGAAAACAACTTTTAAAATGCAAATTGCATGCAAATTAAAGAATGTTATTGAAGAAAGTAATTTCAATTGTCAAGCTAGAATTTACTTAAAGCCAAATAGATGACCTTAGAAAGTCTATGGTTGCATAATTAGGACTCAAAGTTTTTATGTTATTAATATATCTATTTCTCTTATTTCTCTTCTTCGTATGGATCCATCATAAATGTGAATGAGCGCAAACATTTTTACCCAGATTTTTAACTGATTGCAAATGTAATATTTAATTATTTTTCTGTCTGCTGCAGATATTTGTTTCTATATGAAAGAACTGGGCTAGTCTTTTTTGATCCATCCCATTAGCATTGTCTTCAAGATAGATTCTGCCACTAAGCAAGTAATGGGAAAACAGGTAAATGTTCCAAAACTCTTTTTAGGCCTGAATAACAGAAGTTAGTATTCAAATAATTATTATTTTTTTCTAAAAAAAAAGTAATTAATGGACATGAAAATATGATTAATATGCATTTACATATCTACATATGAAAAGAATTTAAAGAAACCAAGCATCTAAGTGGAATTAAACAGCTTCATAATAATTTAGATTAATCGAGAGCCATTTTATTTCTTTTCTTTCTTTTTTTTTTTCAACAAAATCTCCCTGGCAAGAAAACACTGGGAAAGACTGTCTAAATGGGACTGGTGAGCAGGTGGCCAGGTCCCTTGTGCAATAGCAGGTGCTTCAACTTCTCCACTTTGTCCCTGGCTCTTACCGGGTTGCAGAGGTAGCGCACCATTATTTTTTCAAAATGGACTGATGTTTTCCTTTGGAAACGTACGGCAGGGAGACTCTATTGCCCCAGGCGTTCCCGCACCATTGAAGAAGAAATACTGCCTCTGGCTTTGCCTCATCACTTCAGCACCTTATAGGGCACTGGAAGGGGCTGCAGATAGAGTCCAGAGGCAAGTTCTCATGGAAGAGGACAAGAGTGGCAGGAAAGTGCTCTGACTTGCTCACTATGGACCAACAGATCCAATCTCTGTAACTGTTGATCAACTATTCAGGGCTTGATTGTGACCCAAAGGGAATACACTGAGAGCACAAACTTCAGAGGGACCTAGTCGGTGCTGAGGGGGCTCCGCCCCCTACCGTGATCCTGCTGTGGGATGAAGGGTGCGACCAGAAAAGGGGGAGGAAGAACCCCAAAGAGATCAGTGGTGAGTCCAGGGCTAACCCAAACCCCCTCCTTTCCAGCAATCTTCTGAAAGTCAGACTCACACAGCTGGGTCACTACTGAGAGGGACAAACCCAGGTAGAGTCTGGACGTCAGTTGCAATAGCAGAGCTCCATTCCAGGATACGCTTGGCTATGGTACCCCAGTGAGAGTACATACCTGGGGAAGAGAAAGTCCCATACCTCCCCACCAGAGATCCCCTGGACCATACCAGAGTGAGAGGGGAGGCCTGAAGCCTCATCCACCTCCACTGTCCCCCCTCCTTCCCTGCTTCATTCCCTGAGGAGAGAGTGAAACAGATGGCTCTGCAAGACCTGATTAGAGGAACAATTACTGAACCTCCCGCAAGAAGGCAGTTTTTGTTTTTTAAATTTTCAATTACAAAAATTTTTTTGACTGCTTATTTGTTCATCTATTTTTAAAATATTTTTCCTTTGTGCATGAATGTGTATGTGTGCATTTGAGCTGCATCCTCCCCCAAAATTTTTTTTAATTTTTCTTTTTTCTGTTTCTTCTTTTGTCGTTTTCTGGGTTTTGTGTGTGTGTGTATGTGAATGATTGAGTGTACAACTTTTGATTTTGTTGGTTGTTCTTTTGTTCTTGGTCTTTTTTATATTCATTTTTTGTAGTTTAAGGGGAATGCCAATAGATGTGTGAGGGTTCGACCCAAATCCCTTTCCCCCTTCCCCTTTGGTCTTTCTGATTTTCTTCTCTACTGACTTTGTGCTAGGCATGTGTGTGTGTTTTCTTGAGGGTCTTTTTGTTGCTGACTGACAATGGAAGTCACCAAAGACTGTTTGTTTCTCTCTGTTGCTATTCCAGTTTGTTTTGGAGTGTATGTGTTCAATTGTTTTTGCATTGGTTTCTGCTTTGCATCATCATATGGAGTGGGAGCAAGGAGTGGGTCTCAGGGAACACATACCACAATAAGTGAACATTTTAGTCTGCAAATGGTATCTAATTCCTAGCGCCCCTCTACCACATTATTTGAATTTCAAAAATAAGAGCAAAGCTTCCCATCCACCATCCTAATACAAAAGAGAACAAATCCAGAACCTGGACCAGGAAAGAATAGAGATCTGAGTAAATGTCAGAAGGGAAAATCTCTCCCACTGACAATAACAGAACTAAAGAGGAAAACAAGAGATCTGTCACAAATGAGGAAAAGTCAAAGGAAGACCTCTGGCATTTTGTGTACCAAAGACAAAACTGAAAAATCAGACCTTGTTGCCCAAACAATGGAAGTCACTAAAGACTGTCCCCAGAATATGACAGGGATTAGGTAATGGTTGGAAAGAGTAATAGGACTCAAGAAAGACAAGATGCAACACTGAAAGAACTTGTAACAGAGATTTTGGCAATAAAAAAATTTCATCCAGGAAATAAAAAACAAGATGACAAGCATGGAAAGCAGAATTAATCTAGCCAAAGAAAGAATCTCAGAACTTGAAGACCAGAACATGGAATTAACTTGATTTGTAAAAAAAAATAGAAAGAAGACTCAGAAAGAAAGAACAAAGTCTACAAGAGATGTGTGATTATATCAAGAGACCGAAACTATGCTTGAATGGTATCCCAGAAGAAGAAAGGGAAATGGAAAACAACTTTGATCAAGTATTCCAGGAAGTAATCCAAGAAAACTTTCCCCATCTCACCAATGTGACCATCCAAGCACAAGAGATACAGAGAATCCCCGCAAGACATCAAATGAGAGGACCAATCCCTGGACACATAGTAATTTGCCTATACAATGTAGGCACAGAATAAAAATTCCTAAAGTCAGGAAGAGAGAAAGGTCAGACTACCTACCGGGGAAAACCAATAATAGCAGCAGAACCTATCAGCAGAAACACCACAAGCAAGAAGGGACTGGAGCCCTATATTCAAAGTCCTCAAGGATAATCAATTGAAACCAAGAATTTCTTATCCAGTCAAGCTCTGCTTCATCAGTGACAGAGAATTAAATCCTTCCCAGACATCCAATCCCTAAGAGATTATGCAGATTCCAGAACAGCTCTACAAGGAGACTCTTACAAAGGTATTAAGCACAGAAGAAAAAGATTGACCACACACTTCCCGAAAACAGCAGAGCAGAGAATCAGCAGAGAATACAACACAACTAGAAACTTGAAAACATGCACATACATTAATCCCAAAGCCAAACAGAAAACAAATAAAGGAAAAACTTTATAAGACCTTCATGACAGGGATAAACGATCATATTTCAATAATCAGCCTTAATGTGAATGGACTAAATGCACCACTGACAAGAAACAGAATGGCGAACTGGATAAGAAAACATGACCCAATTATTTGCTGCATCCAGGAGACTCATCTCACTTCAAGGGACATGCACAAATTCAAAGTTAAAGGTTGGTAAATAAGGTTCCAGGCAAATGGATCACAAAAAAAAGACAGGAGTTGCAATTTTATCAGACAAAACAAACTTTAAGCTATCAAAAATTTTAAAAGATGCAAAAGAACACTGCATAATGATAAAAAGTTCAATCCATCAACAAGAAATATCCATCCTAAACATATATGCCCCCAACACAGGAGCGCCAGCATTTATAAAACAACTACTAAGTAAACTAAAAATGATATTGACTCTAACACTATTATAGCAGGGGACTTGAATACCCCACTGACAGGCCTAGATAGATCATCAAGGCAAAAAATCAACAAGGAGATCCAGAACCTAAACTTGACACTCGACCAAATGGACTTAATAGATACCTACAGATTATTCCATCCAACAACCACAGAATATACATTCTACTCATCATCACATGGAGCATACTCCAAGACTGATCACATCCTTGGCCATAAATCAAGCATAACCAAATTCTGTAAGGTTGAAATTTTGCCATGCACATTCTCAGACCACAGTGGAATAAAAATAAATATCAACACCAACAACATTTCCCCAAAGCCCACACAGACATGTACACTAAATAGCATGATGCTGAACAACTACTGGATCAACACTGAAATCAAAGCAGAAATTGAAAGATTCCTGAAAACAAATGAAAATTAAGAAACATCTTACCAAAAGCTCTGAGATGCCCTACAGGCAGTTCTCAGAAGGGAATTTATGTTTACGAGAAAATGTCAAGAAAATGGAAAGATCAGAAGTCACCTAAGGGAGCTGGAAAGAGAAGACCACCAAAACCCAACTTTAGCAGAAGAATCCAAATCACAAAAATAAGAGTCCAAATATGGGACACAGAAGACAAAAATAGCATAGAAAACATCAGCAAAACAAAAAGATGGTTCTTTGAAAGAATTAACAAGATTGATGGACCAGAATGACCAAGAAAAAGAGAGAAAAAGCCCAAATAAACACAATTAGAAATACAAACGATCAAATCACAACTGACCGAAGAAATACAAAAGATTATCAGAAATTACTATGTACACCTGTATGGAAATAAACTTGACAACCTAAATGAAATGGAGGACTTTCTGATATCACACAACCTTCCCAGTTTGAAACAAGAAGACATTGGGACACTAAATAGACCAATAACAACCCAGGAGATTTATTCTGTCATACGAAAACTACCTACCCAAAAAAGCCCTGGATTGATGGCTTTCCAGCAGAATTCTTCAAAACATACAAGGAGTAGCTGATACTAATCCTACTGAAAGTATTCCAGGCAATTGAGAAAGATGGAATACTCCCCAAATCATTTTACAAAGCTATCACACTGATACCAAAGCAGGTAAAGATCCAACGAAAAAAGAGAACTACAGGCCAATATCCCTTGTGAACATCAATGCAAAAAATTCTCCACAAGATTCTAACAAATCGGATCCAAAAACACATCTCAAAAATCATCCACTATGACCACTTAGGCTTCATCCTCAGGATGTTGAGCTGGTTCAACATGAAGACCATAAATGTCATTACACACATCAACAGATGTAAAAACAAGAAACATGATTATCTCATTAGATGCAGAAAAAGCTTTTGATAAAATCCAGCATCATGTCTTGATAAAAACCCTCAAACACCTATACCTTCTATACCTATATAGAAGGAACATACCTCAAAATAATAAGTGCATCTACAATAAACCCACAGTTAACGTATAGCTAAATTGACAGAAGCTGGAAACATTTCCCCCTGAAAACTGGAGCAAGGCTGCCCACTCTCACTCCTCATGTTCAATATTGTTTTGGAAGTCCTAGCTTAGGCATTTAGACAAGAGAAAGAAATCAGGGGTATCCAAATAGGAAAAGAGGAAGTCAAGTTATCCCTCTTTGCTGATGATATGATCTTATACCTTGAAAATCCAAAAGAATCTGTCAAAACATGCTTGCGCTGAAAAAGGATTTTGGCAAAGTCTCAGGGTACAAAATAAATGTGCAAATGACAGTTGCATTCCTATACACTAACAACAAGCAGGCAATGGCCCAAATAAAAAGCACAATCCCATTCACAATAGCCACACAAAAACATGAAATACCTCAGCATCTTCCTAACCAGAGAAGGGAAAGACCTTTACAATGAGAACTACAAAATGCTCAAATAAATCCAAGAAGACACAAACAAATGGAAAATCATCCATGCTCATGGAAAGGAAGAATCAACATTGTTAAAATGTCCATCCACAGATTCAATGCAATACCCAAGTTACCAACAGCATTCCTCTCAGACCTGGAAATGACAATACAGAAATTCATATGGAAATATAAATGACCACGGATAGCCAAAACAATCCATAGCAAAAGAAACAAAGCAGGCGGTATCACACTTTCAACTTCAAACTATACTATAAGGCTACAGTAAGCAAAACAGCCTGGTATTGATACAAGGACAAGCACAAAGAACAGGATAGAGATTCCGGAAGCAAAGCCTCGAACTGAGGTTCAACAAACATTTTTGACAAAGCCTCCAATGACAACCACTGAGGAGAGGAGAACATATTTAGTAAATAGTGCTGGGAAAGCTGGCTGACCACACGCAGAAGATTGAAACAGGACCCCTACCTAACACAAAAATTAACCCTAAATGGATCAAAGACCTAAACGTAAAACCTCAAACTATAAGAATCTTAGAAAATGCAGGAGACACCCTTATTGAAATTAGAACTGGCAACCAATTCATACTCAGAACCATAGAGGCCCATAACTTAAGAAATAAGATAGACAAATGGGATCTCAACAAACTAATGAGCTTCTGCAAAGCAAAAGAAACCATCAAGAGAGCAGGGAGACATCCCACAGAATGGGAAAAAATATTGGCCAACTGTATATTTGACAAAGGCCTAACATCTAGGATCTACAAGGAATTCAAATGCACTGAAAGAAAAAAAACAGCCCCTTTAAACAGTGGGCAAAAGACATGAGTAGACACTTCTGAGAAGAAGATATATGGGCAGAAAACAGACACATGAAGAAGTGCTCAACCTCATGCATCATCAGAGAAATACAAATCAAAATCACCTTGAGATACCTCCTAACCCCAGTAAGAATGACCATCATTAATAAGACAAACAACAACAGATGCTGGCAAGGATGTGGAGAAAAAGGAACGCTTCTACACTGCTGGTGGGAATGCAAACTAGTGTAACTTCTTTGGAAGTATGGCGATTTCTGAAAGTAGAAATTGACCTTTCATATGACCCAACAATTCCACTGTTAGGAATATACCCGGAGGAACTCAGCACATTCTACAGAAAAGATACCTGTGTACATATGTATTCACAATAGCAAAAACATGGAACCAATCATGTTGCCCATCAAAGCTGGACTGGATAAAGAAATGTGGTACATATACACAATGGAATATTATGCAGCCATAAAGAAGGACAAATATATGGATTTTGCATCAACTTGGATGGATTTGGAGTCAATCATACTCAGTGATCTATCACAGAAACAAAGAACAGAGTACCATATGATCTCATTCATAAGTAGACCTTGAACAATTATAATACTATAAGAAAGCATTTGGCAATAATGGAAACTGTCAGGGGAGGGGAATGGGATTGACAGCTGGAAACTGCTAGAGGAGGGAGGGGATACCTTATCAACAAGTGTACCTGCATAATTAGTGTTTGTATACCTAACCCTGAATTGTACCCCACATCTTTATAATAAAAATTATTAAAAAATAATAATTTAGATTAATTGGAAAAATAGAAAAGAGTGGAAATGCTAGGAAATCATATTAAAAAGATGAGACATACTACTACCAAGTAGATTAGACTACTACTAATTGAAAGTAATAAATGATTGTTTTCTGGGTGTGTTTTATGGAAAATGATATCATGGACAATAGAAAATATTTGTATAATCAGTATTCATGACTCACTGCAGTTTACAAAGCCATCCTGAGAGGTCAGTTTCTTATATTCTATGTCCACAATAGAAAGTATCTGTGTCATATCCTCTTGCTCTCTAAAAATATATAAAATAGAAGACTAACAAGAACAATAAAATTCTTCTCCATATATTAATCATTCTGCAAGATCTCTATATGGTATTGAACAGCAGAACAATTCACTGGAATATCAGAGGGCATCTTCAATTTAACACACCCAAAACTGAACTCCTAATTCTCTCCCTCAAATTGTTCTTCCCATAGTGTGTCTACTTTACAGTCAATGACAATAGCATTCAAGGGACTCAGGCTAAATGTCATTGAGTTATCATTGATCTCATCTCCACCCCATAGGCAATCAAAATCTAGCAGCTCTCCTAGGTTATATCTTACCACTTCTCCCACCAGAACCCTAGAAGAAGCCATTATCACTTCTCTCTCTCTGATTATTGCACTAGCCTCCCATCTGATAATGTTTTCACCCTTCCATGATGCAGTATTCTCTCCACATAAATTTATGACATTTATTCAAAATAAGGTTTGAGTATGTTACATTTTTTGTGTAAATTCCTTCAATGCCTTTCCTTCTCATACAGAATTTTAAAAAGTATTTTGAACTTCCAGCAAGATGGCGATGGGGCAGCCTGGTCTATAAGACCCTCCGCAAAGGAGAATGCAGAGGGTCTCTGTTTCTCTCCCAGGGGGCTGCGGATCCCATCGTTGGCAGCCTGCTCTTCAGACAGAGCTCAGCCGTCGCCACTGCTGGGGCATCGCGATGGTCTGGACAAACACTGCAGCCACAGACACAGCAGCCACCAGTGCTGCCACGGCCTCCATGGTGTCTATAAACACATCACGCCACCCGTGCCTGAGGCGATCCACAACTTCAGACCTTGAAGCTTCTGCAGGCAAGATCTGCTGGGATCGCTGCCACCATGATATCCTGCCAGCCGTGGGTCTCCTCCCATGTGCCCTGAGGCAGGCTCCCATCTCCAGCCCTGCTGGGCTCCTGTCTGGCTCCACCCGCTCTGGGGCGAGCAGCTGTGATAAAGACCATCTGGAGCAGTGAGATCGCACCACCTGCTGGCGATTCCAGGTAACAACACTAAAACGAGAAAAACAAGCTTGACAAACAGACACAGACCAGATTTGAGTGGTGAACTGAGTGGTAATCTGAACTGCCCTTCACAGCAGGCCAGGGGCAACTGACCCTAACTGTGAACAAATTTACCAGCTTGAGAAGTCAGCTAGAAATCAGAGCTGAAATGACATTGGACTTAAACAAAAAGTCTCAGAGTGTGCTCGATTTGTTCTGCTAGTTTAATGACTTGATTCTATTCCTACTGTTTTGTTCCTTTTTTATTCTCTCCCTTTTTTTCTCTTTTCTCCTCTCTGTAAACCATATCTTTGTATAGAGGAATAGCACACCAATAAGGTGGTTAGTTAGATTGTATGTTAGCATCATTGTATGTTTTAGTTTTTTGGGAGAGTTGGATAGTCTGTAGCCATGGTCTATTGCTTTTATCTGTTTCAGTTTAGGTCTCTCTCTCCATTTGTTGGTACACTAGTCTGTTTCCCCCCTTACTCCTCTCTCTCTCCACCCCCTTCTTCCCCCCCATCTGCTCCATTCTCTTCCCTCTGCTAACCTCATTTTATTACAGGGAGTAAACCTACAACTCCATTGCACAGACAGATTCCAAGGCAGTGGGAAGTGGGTTTCAGAATATCCATACACCTGTCGGTGGATACCAGGACCTGCAGATAGATTTTGAAACACAGCTCTCCCCTTAAGTAAATCTCAAAACTACAAAAAGGACCACCCCCAACCTACAGTGCAACTCTAGACTTGAACAAAGTAAGAGGACATACATAAAGAATAGGAGATTGAACAAACAGAAGTAAAAGCAACACCTCCACCCCTGAATAACAGAATTAAAGAAGACGGGGACGTGGAGGGAAGGAAAAAGTAGGGAGGGAAAAAAACTGCACAAATGAAGAAAAACCAAAAGAAGAATATAGGTCTCGCACAGACCCCTGGGAAGTCAGACACTGAGAAAACAGACTCTGGAACACAAACAATGAAGAGCCCCCAGAATGACTGGTCACATGCAACAAACCCAGACATCAAGACATTCACAGAGAGAATTTTAAAAATTGAGGAGACAAGAGGAAAATAGGAAGGAGCTGATGTCAGAAATAACAACAGTAAAGAATACTGTGATGGAAATAAATAACATACTAATAAGCATGGAAAGCAGA
>NW_007232927.1:24765-27530 GCF_000164805.1 Carlito syrichta | reverse complement strand
AGCTTCATCAGTGAGGGATAATTGAAATCTTTCCCAGATATCCAATCCCTAAGAACCTACGCTGCCACCAGACCACCTCTACAAGAAACACTTTTAAAAGTACTGAAAACAGAAGAAAAGGAAAAAAGAACAACAAGGTTCTTCACAAAACTACAGGCAAAAGATTAAAAACACACATGATTCAACCCTAAAACCAAAAGAAAGACAACACACAAACAGGAAGAACAACAACAACTCTGTAAGAACATTATAATAGGGATCAACTCTCACATTTCAATAATTAGTTTGAATGTTGAATGGACTAAATGTACCACTGAAAAGACATAGAATGGCAAAATGGATAAAATATCACCAGGCAACAATTTATTGCCTTCAAGAGACTCACCTCACTAGAATGGACATTCACAGACTCAAAGTAAGAGGTTGGGAAACAAATTTTCAGGCAAATGGAACACACAAAAAAGGAGGAGTCGCGATCTTAATCTCAGACAAAATATCCTTTAAGCTATCAAAAATTTTAAAAGATACAGAAAGCCACTACATAATGATAAAAGTTTCAATCCATCAACAAGAAATATCCATCCTAAACATATGTGCACCAAACATAGGAGCACCAACTTTCATAAAGCAGCTCCTAGGTAAACTAAAAAAAAGATATCAACCCCAATACCATCATAGCCAGGGACTTTAATACCCCACTCACAACCCTAGACAGATCATCAGGACAAAAAATCAGCAACGAGATCTGAAACCTCAATGTGACTCTTGATCAAATGGACTTAATTGGTACCTACAGAACCCTCCATCCAAAGACCACAGAATACACATTCTACTCATCACCACATGGAATGTGCTCTAAGATCAACCACGTGCTTGGCCATAAATCAAGCATAAGCAAATTTGAAAGGACTGAAATTTTACCATGCACCTTCTAAGATCACAGTAGAATAAAAATAAACATTAACACCAACAAGGTCCCCCCAAAATCAACAAAGACATGGACAATAAACAGCATGATGCTAAACAACTCCTGGGTCAATGATTAAGTCAAAACAGAGATTAGAAGATACCTGGAAACAAAAATGAAGAAACAGCTTACCTAAATCTCTGGGACACCATGAAAACTGTAGTAAGAGGGGAATTTATATCCCTACGAATGCACATGAAGAAAATGGAAGGATCACAAATTAACAGCCTAACAAGCCACCTAAGGAAGCTGGACAAGCAAGACCACAAAAGCTCTAATTTCAGAAGAATCCAGATCACCAAAATAAAATCCCAAATACAGAACATAGAAGACAAATAGATGATACAAAAATTCAATGAAACAAAAAGCTGGTTCTTTGAAAGGATAAACAAGATCAGTGGTACCCTAGCTAGACTGACCAAGAAAAAGAGAGAAAAAGCCCAAATAAACACAATCAGAAACACAAAAGATGAAGTCACGTCTGACCCTGAAGAAATACAAAAGATCATTAGAGACTACTATGTACACTTGTATGGAAACAAATTTGAAAACCTTAAGGAAATGTAGGACTTTCTGTCATCACACAACCTGCCTAGGTTGAAACAAGAAGAAATTGAGACCCTAAATAGACCAATAACAATCAAGGAAATTGACTATGTAATAAGAAAACTACCTACAAAAAAAAGCCCTGGACTAGATGGCTTTCCAGCAGAATTCTATAAGACATTTAAGGAGGAGCTGATACCAAATCATTTTACGAAGCTAACATCATATTGATACTCAAGCCAGGTAAAGACCCAACAAAGAAAGAGAACTACAGGTCAATATCTTTGATGAACATAGATGCTAAAATTCTCAACAAGATCCTAGCAAACCAGATTCAACAACACATCTCAAAAATCATCCATCATGACCAAGTAGGCTTCATCCCTGGGATGCAAGACTGGTTCAACATTCGTAAAACCATAAATGTAATCAAATACATCAACAGATGTCAAAACAAAAGCCACATGATTACATCATTAGATGCACAAAAAGGTTTTGACAAAATCCAGCACCCTTTCTTGATAAAAACCCTCAAACATCTAGGCATACAGGGAACATACCTCAAAATAGTAAAAGCCATCTATGAGAAACCCACAGCCAGCATACTCCTAAATGGACAAAAATTGGAATGATTTCCCTGAAAACTGGAACAAGACAAGGATGCCCACTCTCACCCCTCCTGTTCATTATAGTATTGGAAGTCCTGGCTAGAGCAATCAGAGAAGAGAAGGCAATCAGTGGTATCCAAATAGGAAAAGAGGAAGTCAAGTTATCTCTCTTTGCAGATAACATGATTGTGTACCTTGAAAACCCAAGAGAATCTGTCAAAAACCTCCTTACACTGATAAAGGCCTTTGGCAAAGTCTCAGGATATAAAATAAATGTGCAAAAGACAATTGCATTTCTTTACACCAATAGTAGGCAAACAGAAACCCAAATAAAAAGCACAATTCCATTCATAATAGCCACAAAAAAAAAAAATGAAATACCTTGGCATCTTCCTAACCAGAGACGTGAAAGACCTTTATCATGAAAACTACAAAACACTGCTCAAAGAAATCAAAGATGACACAAACAAGTGGAAAATTATCCCATGCTCATGGATTGAAAGAATCAACATTGTGAAGACATCCATCCTACTGAAGGCAATCTACAGATTTAATGCAATACCCATCAAATTACCAGTAACATTCTTCTCAGACCTAGAAAAAACAACACAGGAATGCATATGGAAACACAAACGACCAAGAAT
>NW_007232927.1:9650-24684 GCF_000164805.1 Carlito syrichta | reverse complement strand
ATATAGACCAATGGAATAGAATTGAGATTCCAGAAGTGAAACCTCAATTTCTCAACCAACTCATCTTCGACAAAGCCTCCACCACTTACCACTGGGGAGAGAAGAACCTATTCAGTAAATGGTGCTGGGAAAACTGGCTGACCACATGCAGAAGACTCAAACAAGATCCCTATCTATCCCCATACACAAAAATTAATTCTAAAGGGATCAGAGACCTAAATGTGAAGCCCCAAGCCATAAGAACCTTAGAAAGTGCAGGACACACCCTTATGGAAATTGGAACTGGCATCCAGTTCCTGAGCAATACTCAAAACCCACAGGCCATAAGAGAGAAGATAGACAAGTGGGACCTCATTAAACTAACAAGTTTCTGCAAAACCAAAGAAACCATCAAGAGAGCAGGGAGACAGCTACAGACTGGGAAAAAGTATTTGCCAACTCCAGATCTGACAAAGGTTTAACATCTTGGATCTACAAGGAACTCAAACGTGTAGAAAAGAAAAAAACAAACAACCCCATTATAAAATGGGCAAAAGATATGAACAGACACTTCTCAAAGGAAGACATCCGAGCAGCCAACAGACACTTGAAGAAATGTTCAACCTCACTAATCATCAGGGCAATGCAAATCAAAACCACACTGAGATACCACCTAACTCCAGTCAGAATGGCAATTATCAATAACAAAAAATAACAGTAGCTGGAGAGCGTGTGGCAAAGGGAATACTTCTACACTGTTGGTGGGAGTGCAAACTAGTGCAACCTCTGTGGAAAACATATGGCGATTCCTAAAAGCTCTAAATATTAGCCTCCCATATGACCCTGCAATCCCCCTACTGTGAATATACCCTGAAGAACTCAAATCGCTCTACAAAAAAGATACCTGCACATGTATGTTTATTGCAGCATTGTTCACAATAGCAAGAATCTAGAAGCAACCATGCTGTCCATCAAAACAGGACTGGATTTTAAAATGTGGCACATATACACAATGGAATATTACGCAGCCATAAAAAAGAACAAAATCATGAATTTCACAGCAACCTGGATGAAACTAGAAATTATAATACCGAATGACCTCTCACAGAAACAAAGATCTGAGTATCACATATTCTCATTCATATAGTGGACCTTGAACATCCAATGTAATACTATAAGGAAATGACTGACAGTGGTGGGAAACTATGTGGAGGGGATGGAGATGGGATTAATGGTAGTAAATATCTGTCTGGGGATGGGGAACACCTCTTTTCAACAAGGGTGCCTGAACGAAGCATATTTGTATACCTAACCCTTAATTGTACCCCACAATATCATAATAAAAAAATATTGATTATAAAAATTTTTTTTAAGTTTTCAAAACCTAATTTTCTATTAAAAGAGAATAATATATTAAAATAAAACATTTTAAAAGCAAAAAAAAAAGTATTTTATGCTGATCTGCCTTCTCTTCAACATCTCTGCTCTTACCTCCTTCCACCCTTTCCTGTTCACTCTAATTTGGCTATACTGGCCTGTTCCTCATTACCTTGTTCCTCAAACACACTATGCATGTTCTCTAATGTACAAGACTGTGGCCCTGTTAGTCCCTCCTAGGAGTTATATACACTCCCTTCATCAAACAGATGCATGGCTCATTTTGTCACTTTCTAGAAGTCTTTGTGCAAATACATTTGATTCTTGCTTTTCTCATCAATTATTTTCTATATGTTATATTCTATAGAGTTTATAATGTGTCTGAAATATAGAAGGCACTCAAAACATAATTGTTTTGAATTGTATTAGTTAGGAAGGAAGAAGTAGCTTTCTATTAACTGTTCAGAAGCAGGTGATGTCATCAAGGAAGACTGTAACTCAACATAGATTGGGTTGGTAGGCCTAGAAAAATAGGTACTCTCTCCCCAAGAGAACCCTTAATGAGGGGCTAAGGAAAAGAATTGCCAAGATTAATTATACATTTAAGAAAAACAACTTTTATTATCAATGTATCCAAGGAGAAAAAAATGATTTTCATGTTCTGCCTTTAACTTCTATATGCCGTTTTAACTACTTTCATGCTGGGTCAGTGAAGACAAGTTGAGATTCCCCAATAATGTAAAAACCTTCCTAAGTTACTTAGCTCCAACAGGATATAAGGGCAGACTGGGGTAGCATGGAAAGAGAAAAGAGCTCTAAAATATCTATCTACTGTAAAGCACAAGACAGTAAACCCAATTTTCTCTGCATCTTAGAGTCTGTGACTCTTAAAAGGCACATTACAGATCCTTAAGACATCTTAAAGATGCATCAGGGTGTATGATGGCTAATTTTCAACTTGACTGGATCTAAAAAGCTGGTAAAACATTACTGCTGGGTCTGTCTGTGAAGGGTTTTCCAGAGGAGACTGGTGAAGTCTGTGGACAGAGAGGGGAAGATCTGCCCTCTATGTAGGCAAGCACCATGTGGGGCCAAGATGGAAGAAAAAGAGAAAAAGAGAAAAGATGTCTCGTTTCTCTCTCTCTCTCTCTCTCTCTCTCTCTCTCTCTCTCTCTCTCTCCCCCTGTAAGTTTCTATCTTTCTCTCTCTGTCTCTCTGCCTGTACTTTTCTCCTTCTCTCTCCCACTCTCTCCCCCTCTCTCCACTTCTCTTCCCCTCACTCCCCTTCTCCCCACCTTTCTCCCGCTTTCTCCCACTCTTCTCTCTGTCCTCCCTCCCTCCCTCTCTCTTTCTTTTTCTCTCTCTCCTAAAGCAAAAATTCTCTTTTTCTCTTTTCCAACATCAGAACTCCATGCATTCCAGATTTTGGCCTCCAGAATTTTTACCAGCAGCCTCTTAAAAGAGAATTACACCATCAGATTCCCTGGTTCTGAGACCTTCAGACCTGAACTGAGCTAATCTACTGGCATCCCCGGGTCTCCAGCTTGCAAATGGCATTATGTATAATTCCTCCATAATTAAATGAGCCAATTCCCCTCATAAATTCCATAATCTGTCTACCTGTCTATCACCTATCATTATCTGTCTCATTAATTCTGTCTTCCTGTAGACCTCTGCATAATACAGTGTCTTAAGAAGCTAAAATCTTAGCTTAAAGTCATGTATTGTTTTCTCTTATAGATTAAATAATCATCTGTCTTAGAAACACTGTTGTCTTGGATTCAATCAAATAGGTCAAATTTGGCAGCATCAGCCAGGGCAGGCTGAATTTGTTTCACTAGAGGTTTTTGTCAGATACCCACTAAGGCCCTGACTAGAGTGTTTGGTTTAAATTAGAGCAGAGAGGCTGGGCTTGTTGGCTCTGCCTGTAATTCCAGCACTTTTGGAGGTCAAGGGGAGTGGTTAGCCTGAGCCCATGGGTTAGAACCCAGCCTGGGCAACTTGGCAAGAACTCATCTCTACAAGCAGCATACACCTATTGTTCTGGCTACTTGGAAGGTGGAAGGATCGCCGGAGACCAAAAGGTTGATGCTGGGATGACCATGAGAGTGCCACTGCACTCTAGTCTGGGTGACAGAGTGAGACTCCAACTCAAAAATAAATAAATGAAAGCAGGATCTTTCTTCAGATGAAGAGATTTCAAATCTATCTGAAGAAAGAACCAATTCCTTCAGTATATAATTCAGGTTAGATTTCCTAAGTCCTTGCTTCCTTGCAGCCTAAGACCAGACAGGGTCCTTATAGTAAGTCTTGAAGACTTTCTTACCAGGTTAACGAGTTCTAGACAGAAGTATCATTATAAATAAGCGTTAATCAGGCTACATTTTAACCCATTTCCTTGTAAAAAGTCACATAGTCGTAAATACTATTTGTATCCCCATTGTTTCTATAAATAGGATTTCTGATGTCAGAACCAGAGTAAGAATAATAATAGCACCCATACCTAGTAGCTTTCATATTTATTTTTCATATTTATAATATTCTGAACTGTAAATTTTAGTTTGGCGTTATAATCATCTCAGGTTTAGAATAAACATACCACTTATTCAAATCAATAGGGCTATATACACTTTTGTTTTTTTTGTTTTTTGAGTCAAGGATTTCACTCTTTGTTGCCCAAGTTAAAGTGCAGTACACAATCACAACTCACCACAACCTTAACCTCTTGGGTTCAGGTGATCCTTCCACTTCAACTTCTCTGGCTGGTACTACAGATGTGCTCCATCATACCCGGCTAGTTTTTATAATGTGTTGTAGAAATGAGGTCTTGCTATGTTACCTAGTCTGATCTAGAACTCCTAGACTCAAACAATCTTTCTGACTCAGCTTTCCGAAGTGCTGGCATTAGAGGCATGAGCCACCGCACCCAACCAATCTTTAGCTTTTAATAAGATGCTGAAATAATATCTCATACGGCTAGTAGTATCTTTCAGAAAACATCGTGTTTATGAGAAAAACCTCATTGCTACCCTGGTAACTCTCAATATTTTTATAACTGCTTCAGGTAGAGGCCTAATAGGAAAATAGCTACAAAATAAACAATCTTGAGAGCTCATGAGCATAAGCAAGCTGACACAGAATCCATGAGAAACTGTCCTCTCCCAGATTAATGCTGCCCTCCTGTATTTTGGCAGAGTGCTCAGGCAGAATAACAATTAAGAGATAATTCAAGAAACTGGATGCAACAGTTGAACTCCTGTGCACTGAAAGTAGGTCATACTGTCGCCACTGTAAGTAATAGAATGAGGAAATAGGGTGGAAACAGGGTGTTCTACAGAATATTCAGAGGGAATTTATATTCAGTCAATTTGTTCTAAAAAAAAAAAAGTTGACCGCTTCATCTTCACAGGAAATGCTCCAAATGGTAAAGAAGGTAATCAATGCAAATAAATCTTGACATAATAACTCCTTTGAGTAATCACATGTTGTTCAACATATATGCAAAGAGGAAATTTTAAATCCTGCTTTGGAAAATACAATCTTCTCAGAGCCTCTAGAATGAAGCAAAGCAGCATCAAGTTTATTGGGAGAAAACCAAATCTCCGAACTAAAAAAGGTTTTTATTCAGTGGTTATTCTACAATGTTTTTAAAATAGTACATATACCACCATATATTAATTTACGCCACTTAAAAAGGAATCATTTTTTTCTGGGGTAAATTAAAAGTAAATATAAATAAAACAAGAATATTAATGTTTTTCTCTTATCCCTTTCCTAAAACCTCTCCTACCCTCTACAAAAGGATTATTGTCATGTATGTGTGTGGGGGAGGGGTTAATCAGACTATTTGCCCTTTACTTAGCCCTCTTTCCTCCACATCATATGATTTTTAAAAATATTGTAAGAGCAGTTTCTTACTATTCACTTGAGGAAATTAGTTTGGACTAAAACAGTTCTAAGACCTGATCATGCAGTTCAGGTTTCCTATCATAGACATTCAAGATAATGTCCATATAAGCCCAGTCAACCAATTAACCAGCAGTCTTCTCCCACTTGTAGTTCAATAAAAACCAAGCTTTCTAACTCAATAGTAATGGAATTTTCCTTAAATCTCAGTAATGCAAAAAAACTTACAGTGTTTAACTTAACACTTAACACAGTCATAACACAAGCTGTCTCTAAAACTTCCTAATCCAGGAAAATAAGACTGTCTTCTCCTAAATAAATTCTCTCAAAGCTTTCAACATTCGAATCCAACTAAGAAATAAAAAAGTAGATTGCCCCTACCAACACCCGTCTGGCACTTCATTTTTCTTTCTACCTCCTCACAACTCCACTGCCATTTTCAAGCTTATGAGCACACTATAATCAAATTAAGGTAGTTAGCTTGGTAGCACACAGGAGGGTCTTGTCTCCCAAAGATCATAAAAACTTTATAATACACATATGCACATACAAAGCGTTTGTGTATGTGTGGTTGTGCTTTTTAAAATAATATTTAAATTGTGTTTGATTATCACTTAATTTTGTTCTTCAGAAAGTCGATGTTAATTGACTTTTGTGTAAGAAATTATGCTCATAGGATTTTTCAAAGTCTCATTAATTTATTCTTCAAATCAATTAAATCTGACAAAAGCTGGTTACAGTCATTAGTAATTATCTTTTCTGTTTAACAGTCACAGTTTTATGAGAACACACTGGTTATCAAGTGCCATAGCCCTCAAACCAAGAAAACCTGCCTGCAAATATGTAAGTAGGCCAACCTGGAGGCCTATATAAGTATATATTTTTACAAAATTTAAGCCCCCACAGCAACTTGTTAGTGTCCAACTATAAGCAAATATATAGTTTCAAGCAATGACATTGTAACTTTCCAGCTAGCACTTCACAGGACTGAATAATGTTATTCCATTGCTATAAGCATTTCTCAGCAAGCATTTCTAAAGCCAAATTGGGGTTGAAAGGCATTTTTTATGCATTTGCATCTCTGAGCTCCTAAGCAACTAAGAGTTTTGAGTGCAATCAACTAGAGGTAGTATAAGCTCTACAGGCAAATGCATGAACAGTAGAAAATAATGTCTTTACCTTCAAGCAAGAAGGAAAATTCTAGCATAAAAGGAGCTGCAGTCAGAAATAAAAATATGAAACCAAAAAGAATCCTAACAGATAAGGCACGGAATACAGACTGGATAACTTTAATGATTTTTTACTGACTAATGTGTGAGAAATAATTGATCAGCCCTCTAGTTCACTTTGATTGAATAAATATAGATTGGCTGTTCATTAAGGACAATTACCATAGCTGTGTAATTCCAAATTATGATTGTGATTTGTTGCCTACTTAGAATTTGTGTCTTCTTTACAAATAATGAAGTCTTCGTTTATGCAATGTGCATCCTGAAAATTAACTGTGTTAAAAAAAAAAAAAGCTTCTCTTCCTGTTGTCTCTGAACAAGGAACTGAAAAACCAAGTGTCTGTTCATGTTCTGCTACCTGCAGCTTTTATGAACTTACAGTTATTAAATCTTTATAAACCAGTGTGCTCTCATATGCAGAATGAGGATAATTTTGCCTTTCACAGAGTTTTGGTGAGTATAAATTGAAAAATGGAGAAGATCTTGGGAAAAAAAATACAGAGTGTTGTATCAATGAAAATTGCTATTATATTCTATAATTATATGCCATGAGTAATCACATATGACTTCCAACATATCACTGACATTCAAATTCCTTATTATCTAAAGCAAATGTCAAAGTTTGCCACAGCCACTCAAGTGAAATACATACTTTCTGGATCTTCTGCATAAAGTTAAAAGAGATGAAGAATGAATTTAGGTACATTGCTATTATGTTTTAAAAGGCATTTGCAGTTTCAAAATTAAATTAAAAGATGTATACATATAAATTTTATGCAATTTATTTAATGTCAACTAGATAATCACAGGCAGACAGAAAGACTGCTTAGGATCACAAGTCGGTGCTTTTCAAATACGGAGCATTACTTTGATTGCACACCCTTCTTCATTTATCTTTATTATCTATGAACACATTTTTCTAAATTTACCTTAAATATGGCTTTATCTCTTTGAACACTGCTACTATTCCTACTTTGGTTCAGTATGCCAGTGCACAAGTTGTGCAGATACTCAACTGTTTCAAAATGAGAAAACCAACATATCCCAATTTTGCTACACTCAGTTTTCCAAATACTCTAAAAGCACAGTCCCTTGGCTGCAGAGCACTGTCATAGTTTGACTCAGAGTTGTTTACCATGTTTCATCTTCTTCAGATTATTATTTACCTATGCATAAACCTATCCAAATCTGTGTTTAAGATTACACACGATACTGAAACTGACTAAGCATCCATTATGCAAGGACTAGTAGAGCAACTGTTTTTATTCACAAATAATAATACTATCACTATAATGTTTCATATTATTCTCAGTCAATATCTTTCCTAAAAAAAAAAAAACACTAACAGCAAACTTCAGAACTATCAAAGTCAAATACAAAAGAAAAAATATTTGGTTATTCTCTAGATCATCCTGGCCATACTCCATTTCCATATTCTATATTTCAAGCACACAGGAAAATTTCCAACTTTTTAATAGTGACCTATTCTCTCCCACTGCAGTCTTTCACAAATGCTGATGTCTTTACTGGACACTCTGCTCAAAGATCCTTTTTCATCCGTTTTTTTTTTTTAATTTACACATCATTCATTTTCTTACAGTCAATCCTCTGGGAAGGAAGCCTCACCTGATCATTCCAGATGTTAAGTGCCCCTGATGTAAATCCATATATCCTTTTATTACCTTGAACAGAACTTTTGCCAAAACTGTTGAAATGATTTGATTAATTTCTTCCCCATTGTACTGCAAGCTTTATGAATGTCAGACTGTGTCATTTTTCATTCACTTTTTTTAAATCCCAAGCATCTAAAACCATATCTTGTATCTATTATCAGTGCTTGGTGGATGAATTAGGGCTTCAGAGCTCAACATCTACCTCTTCTGTGAATCTTTCCAATTTTTGATCCCTTGTATATCTCCATCATATCACATTAATATATTTACCCCAAATTTTTTATCTTACTTTTTGTTACTCACTAATGATATACTTTTTAGTCTTTTATATCAATCAGTATGCTTAGTTACATGCAATAAAAATCCATACTCTATTAAATATTTTAGTAACTAGAGCTGTTAGGAAGATGGGGACTGAACCAGTCGGACTATGCAAGTACAGGTGTGAGTGTATGGAAAATTTTGTGTACATGCTGGTGAGTAGAGTGGGTGTATGAGTGTCTGACTGAGTGAGGGCTAGGAAGCTAGTCATCAGGGCTCTCCTGGTGCAGCGGCTGGTGCCACAGCTGCAAGACTTGGACCCTAGCAATTCCTGGGACAAAGAAGGCAAGTGCCATTTTCTTTCTTTCTTTTTGAACAACAAAGCACTTCCTGGGAAGAAAATGCTAGGAGAGACTAAGTGGGGGCTCATGAGCAAGTGGCCAGGCCCCTTGTGCAACAGCTGGTGCTGCAGCTCCTCTGCTTGGTCCCTGGCTTTTCACAGGTCGCAGAAGCTGAGTGCCATTTTTTTTGTTATGTTTTGTTTTGTTTTGAGTTGGAGTCTCACTCTGTCACCCAGACTGGAGTGCAGTGGCCACTCCCAGCCACCGCAGCCTCAACCTGCTAGGCTCTGGAGATCCTTCCGCCTCAGCCTTCCAAGTAGCTGGAACTACAGGCGCGTGCTACCACACCTGGCTAATTTTTGATTTTATATAGAGTTGAGGTCTCACCAAGTTGCCTAGGCAGGTCACGAACATGCGGGCTCAGGCAATCCACTCACCTCAGCTTCCCAAAGTGCTGGGATTATAGGTTGAGCCACCGAGCCCAGCTTGCCATTTTTTTTTAAATGGGCAAAAGTTTTCCAGTGAAAAAGCAATAGGAAGAGACAATCACCCAATGCTCTGCCTCACTATTGCAGCAGGAGAGACTGCTGGCTCGAGGCTTTGTCTCACCACTTCAGCACCTGGCAGGGCACTGGCAGCAGGGGCTGCAGAGAGAGTCCAGAGGCAAAGACCCACAAAGAGGGCAAGAGAGGCACCCCACTGACATCTTGAAGGAGCAGGAAATTGCTCCAATTTGCTCAGAGCAACAGACCTGATCTTTGTGACTGTTGGATCAACTACTCAAGAATTGATGGTGACCCTGGGGGAATATCATTAAAGCACAAACTTCGGAGGGACCTCTGAGTGCTGAGTTCTAGTCACTTCACCCCCTACCCTGATCCAGCCACAGGACAAACGGTGTGCCCAGAAAAAGACGAGGAAGGATTCCAAAGAGATCAGAGGTGAGTCCAGGGCTGACCCAAACTCTCTCTTCCCTAGCAATCCTCTGAACATCTGATCCACATGGCTGGGTCATAACCAAGAAGGACAAACCCAGAAAGAGCCTGGATATCAATTGCACTAGAACTCTGTTCCATGATAGGCCAGGCTGGGGCACTCCCCCTGCAAGTACATTCCTGGGGAAGAGACAAACCCATACCTCCCCACTGGAGGAGAGTTCCCTGACCATACAAGTGTGGGAGGGGAGAACTGCAGCCCCATCCAGCTCCACTGCCCCTCTTCCTTCCCTACTCTCGACACTGAGGTGAGAGTGAAATAGGTGGCTCTGCAGGAGAGACCTGCTTAAAGGAACAATTACAGGGGTTTTTGTTGGGTTTTGTAATTTTTAATTTTTTTTATTTTATTAAAATTTTTTGTCAGTTCATCTATTTTAAAAATATTTTTCCTTTGTGCATAAATGTGTATGTGAGGGTTTGATCTGCACCCCTCCCCATTTTTTTCTCTTCTTTTACTGTTTCTTTCTTCTTTTATGTGTATATGTGAATGATTGCATATTCATCTCTCAATTTTGTTGTTGTTGGTTTGTTTTTGTTCTTTTGTTCTACTGACTTTTTTATTTTTATTTTTATAGTTTAAGTTGTGTGACAGTATATGTGTGGGGCTTTGAACAGAATTCCTTTTTTTCTTTTTTTCCCAGTTTTCCTGTTTTTCTTCTCTATTCACTTTGTGCTAAGCATGTGTGTGTGTCTATTTTCTTGGGGTTTTTTGTTGTTTTTTGTTTTGTTTCACCTTGTTATTCCAGTTTGGGATGTGCATGTCTATGTGCAAGCATTCTATTGTTTTATGCATTGCCTTCTGCTTTGCTTCCTCATATAGAGTGGTGGTAAGGAGAGGGTCTCTGGGAACACATACAACAATCAATGAACATTGTAATTTGCAAGTAGTTTCTGAATCCTAGCAACCCATCTCCTACTACAAAAGACAGCAAAGCTTTCACATCCACCTTGCTATTTCAAAATAAAACCAATCCAGAGCCTGGATCAGGGAAGAACAGATGATTGAGCAAACATCGGAAGGGAAAGCATTCCACACTGACACTGAATAATAGACCTAAAGAGAAAAACGAGATCCGTCACAAATAAGAGAAAACCAAAGGAAGACCACGGGCAATTTCAAGTGTACCAAAGACAAAACTCCTGAAAACTCAGAACTTGGTGCCCAAACAATGGAAGTTACAAGTGACTGGACCCAAAATACAGCAGGGATTAGGGAATGGATGGAAAGAGTGAATATAACTCAAGAAAGACAAGGTGCAACACTGAAAGAACTTGTAACAGATTATGGCAATAAAAAATTTCATCCAGGAAAAGAATGAGATAAGCATGGAAAGCAGACTTTATCTAGCTGAAGAAAGTATCTCAGAACTTGAAGACCAGAACATGGAATTAACTCAATCTGTAAAAAACATAGAAAGAAGACTCAATGAAAGAAAGCCTACAAGAGAGGTGCAATTATATCGAGTCCAAACCTATGCCTGATTGGTATGCCAGAAGAAGAAAGGGAAATGGACAAATATTCCAGGAGTTAAGTCATGAAAACGTTCACCATCTCACCAGAGATGTGACCAGTCAAGCACAAGAAATACAGAGAACACTCACAAGACATCAAAGAAGACCAACCTCCAGACACATAGTAATGCGCTTACACAAAGTAGGCATAAAAGGAAAAAATCCTAAAGGCAGCAAAAGAGAAAGAGACTACTAACTGGGGAAAACCAATCGAATAACAGCAGACCTATAGAAGAAACACCACAAGCAAGAAGGAAGTGGAGCCCTATATTCAAAGTATTCAAAGACAAACAATCTCAACAAAGACTCCTATCCAGTCAAGCTCAGCTTCACCAGTGATGCAGAATTAAAATCTTTCCCAGACATCCAAACCCTAAGAGATGATGCAGCTTCCAGACCAGCTCTACAAGAGACACTTAAAAATGTATTAACCACAGAAGAAAGAAAAATAGAATGACCACACACTTCCCGAGCACAGAATCAACAGAGAATACAGTGCAACAACAAACTTGAAAACACCCACATACATCAACCCCAAAACCAAAAGAAAACCACCAAACAACAACAACAATATTTATAAGAACTTCATGACAGGGATAAACAATTCACATTTCAATAATCAGCTTGAAGGTAAATGGACTAAATTCATTGAAAAGACACAATGACAAACTGGATTGGAGTTCATGACCCAATTAGTTGTTGCATCCATAAAACTCATCTCACCACAAGGGATTCACACAGACTCAAAATTAAAAGATGTTAAATGGTTTCCAGGCAAATGAATCACAAAAGAAAGCAGGAGTCACAATCAGTATCAGACAAAGCAGACATCAAAAGTTTTAAAAGGCACAAGACTCTACATAATGATAAAAGTTTCAATCTTTCAACAAGAAATAGCTATCCTAAACATATATGCACCCAACACAGAAGCACCAGCATTTATAAAGCAACTACTATGTAAACAAAAAAAGATATTGACTCTAACACTATTATAGCAGGGGACTTGAATACTCCACTAACAACAGTCTTAGATAGATCATCAAGGCAAAAAAAATCAACAAGAAGATCCAGAACCTAAATGTGACACTCGACTATATTGACTTAAGAGATACCTATAGAATATTCCACCCAATAACCACAGAATATACATTCTACTCATTACTTCATGGATCGTTCACATCTTTGGCCATAAATCAAGCATAAACAAATTCTGTAAGGTTGAAATCTTGCCATGCACATTCTCAGACCACAGTGGAATAAAAATAAATAGCAACACCAACAAAATTTCCCCAAAACCCACAAAGACATGGACACCAAATAGCATGATGCTAAACAACTCCTGGGTCAACACAAATCAAAGCAGAAATTGAAAGATTCCTGGAAACAAATAAAAATGATATAGCATCTTACCAAAACTTCTGTGATGCCATGAAATCAGTTCTAAGGGTGATTTATATCTCTGCAAGTCCACATCAAGAAAACAGAAAGGTTAGCAAATCACCTAAGGGAGCTGGAAAGAGAAGACCACCAAAACACCAACTTTAGCAGTAGAATCCAAATCACAAAAATAAGAGCCCAAATTCGGGACACAGAAGACAAAAATATTATAGAAAACATCAACAAAACAAAAAACTGGTTCTTTGAAAGAATTAACTATTGATGGACCCCCCCCAGCTAGAATGTCCAAGAAAAAGCCCAAATAAACACAAACAGAAATACAAAAGATCAAATCACAACTGACTGAAGAAATAAAAAAAGATATCAGAGATTACTATGCATAACTATATGGAAATATACTTCATAATCTAAATGAAATGGAGGACTTTCTGATATCACACAACCTCCCCAGGTTAAAACAAGAAGACATTGAGATACTAAATAGACCAAAAACAACTCAGGAGATTTTGCCATATGAAAACTACCTACAAAAAAAAAAAAAAACCCTGGACTGAATGGATTTCCAGCAGAATTCTATAAAACGTATAAGGAGGAGCTGATACTAATCCTATTGAAAGTATTCCAGGCAATTGAGAAAGATGAATTCCCCCAAATCACTTTACAAACTTAACATCACACTGATACCCAAACCAGGTAAATGGGAACAATAAAAGAGAACTACAGGCCAATATTCCTTATGAACGCAGATGCAAAAAATTATCGATTCTAGCAAATCACATCCAAAAACACATCTCAAAAATCATCCACCATGACCAAGTAGGGTTCATCCCTCGGATGCAGGGCTGGTTCAACATACGCAAAACCATAAATGTAAAAACAAGAACCACGTGATTATCTCATTAGATGCAGAAAAAGCTTTTGATAAAATCCAGCATCACTCAAACACCTAGGTATAGAAGGAACATACCTAAAAATAGTAAGTGCCATCTACAATAAACTCACCGCTAACATATTGCTAAATGAACAGAAACTGAAAACATTTCCCCTGAAAACTCAAAAAAGACAAGGCTGTGCACTCTCACCCCTCTTGTTCAACATTGTGCTGGAAGTCCTAGCTAAGGTAGTTAGACAAGAGAAGGAATTCTGGGGTATGAAATGGGAAAAGGGGAAGTCAGTTTATATCCCTCTTTGCTGATGATATGATCCTGTACCTTGCAAATCCAAGAAAATCAGTCAAAAACCTGCTTGCACTGATAAAGGACTTTGGCAATGTCTCAGGATACAAAATAAATGTGCAAAAGACAATTGCATTCTTATACACCAACAACAAGCAGGCAGAGAGCCAAATTAAAAGCATAAATCCATTCATAAGAGCAACACACAAAAAAGAAATACCTCGACATCTTCCTTATCAGAGAAGTGAAAGACTTTTACAATATGAATTACAAAACACTGCTCAAAGAAATCCAAGAAGACAAATAAATGGAAATATATTCCATGCTCATGAATAGGAAGAGTCTACCTTGTTAAAATGTCTATCCTACCAATGGTAATCTACAGATTCAGCACAGTACCCATTGTTACCAACACCCTTCTTCACAAACCTGGAAATGACTCTACAAAAATTCATATGGAAACATAAATGACCATGAATAGCAAAAAATCCTTAGAAAAAGAAACAAAGCAGCAGGTATCACTTCCAGACTTCAAACTTTAATATAAGGCTACAGTATCAAAATAGCCTGGTGTTGGTACAAGAACAGGTATACAGACCAATGCAACAAGATAGAGATTCCAGAAGCAATGCCTCAATTTCTCAAACAACTCATCCCACAACAACCACTGGGGGAGGAGAAATTCAGTAAATGGTCCTGGGAAAACTGACTGATCACATGCAGAAGATGGAAACAGTCCCCCTATCTATCCCCATATACAAAAATTAACTGTAAATGGATCAAAGATCTAAACATAAAAAATCAAACTTAAAGAATCTTAGAAAATGCAAGAGACACCCTTATGGAAATTGGAACTGGCAACCAATTCCTATTCAGAACCCTAAATGTCCATACCTTAAGAAATAAGATAGACAAGTGGGACCTCATCAAACAAATGAGATTCTGCAAAGCAAAAGAAACCATCAAGAGAGCAGGGAGACAGCCCACAGAATGGGAAAAATGCCTACTGTATATCTGACAAAGGCCTAACATCTAGGATCTACAAGGAACTCAAATGCACCAAAAGGAAAAAACAAACAGCCCCATTAAAAAGTGGGCAAAAGCCGGGCTCGGTGGCTCAGCCTGTAATCCCGCGCCTTTGGGAGGCTGAGGTGAGTGGATTGCCTGAGCCCGCGGGTTCGAGACCCG
>NW_007232927.1:0-9630 GCF_000164805.1 Carlito syrichta | reverse complement strand
CCTGGTCTATGTAAGACAGAGACCAGAGTAGATCTTCCTGAAGATATGGAAAGGGGAAAAAAGTTGTTATTTTGGCCATAATCAACTATTTTCCCCAAATATATTAATCAGAAAAGCAATTCTTTCCTGGAGACTGAGGCAACAAAAAAGGGCTAGCAGAAAGTTTTTCATGTATATATATTAATATAAACATATTAATAGAGATGGAGGGTCTTACTATGTTGTCCCGGCTGGCCTCAAATTCCTGGCCTCAAATGATCCTCCTGCTTTGGTCTCCCAAAGTGCTGGGATTATAGGTGTGAGTGACCACACCTGGCCAACTAGGACTATTTTCTAATGGAACATTCTCTGCATGAAACCATGAAAGAAGAGAGAAGGGAATTTCTCTACTTTCAAGAAGTATAGGTGTATCCCAGATTTCAGATGATGCTACCCACTTTAAAAGGCTACTTTTTGGCCCTGGTTGAAGCAGTCAAGTGCTCTGAGCACAGTGACTGTTTGTACCGGCATATCTGATGGCCACATTGTCTGTCTCCTGTGATTCTTTTCCAGTGATTTCCCATACTTCTAGACTGATCCTTTTAAAGATGGTTGTGGAAACCTTGGTCAAAATAAAAACAATTACTAAATTATTGCACATCCATTTTCTCTAGGAAATTTAATTAATTATTGAGTAAACATGGCTTCCTATTGATTCTATGTTGATTACTTTCTAATATGAAAAATAGAGCCAAGCCATAATGTTATTTGAACATGGCAGATTGAGGGTCTATTGCAGAACAAATCAAATAAAGGATATTGGCATTTTTGGAGAAGGAGAGTGTCTGTCTCCATGCGAAAGAGGCTATCTTTCTACAATCTCAAAAATAAACAAATTGAAGTAGGAAGAAAAAGTCATATTAGAGCAAGGTTTGGATTACATAGAGGGCTTCATTAGTCATCGATCTTTCCTGTGATACTCCCATGCCCCTTAAACATTATTAAAGTCTATTTACCATAAGTGACTATTTGGAACAAGCAGTGAATGCTCTGTGGAACCTCTGATTTTCAAATTAAAGGAAAAAGAGAGTAATAAAAAATGTGTATCATAATGCAAATTAAACATGCTCCTTCTGAAATGGATACTGTACCACATCTTTCTACCAAGAATTTGTACTTCTTTGTGCAGGAAAGCTTTATAGCATCAAAATGATTACAAGGAAGAAAATTGCTTTATAAAATTTAACAGTAATCCAGAATCTGGGGATTCAGCACCATAAAGTTTTTAGAACTTGTTTTGATGAACTTTACATAGAACAATATGTTCTTCTCTTGAATGGCAGTACAGTATCCCTGGCCAGGTGCAATGGTCCATGCTGGTAATCCCACCATTTTGGGAAGCTGAGGTGAGAGGATCGCTTGAGGCCAGGAGTTTGGGACCAACCTGGGCAACGTACTGAGACTATATTTCTAAAAAATAAAATAAAATAAAATAGCTGGGCATAGCTGGGTATGGTGGCACGTGCTTTTAGCTTCAGCTACTCAGGAGGCAGTGGGAGGATTGCTTGAGCCCAGGAGTTCAAGGCTGCAGTGAGCTATAATTGGGCGACTCCCCTCTAGCCTGAGCAATAGAATGAGACCCTGTCTCTTAAAAAAAAAAGAAAGAAAGAAAGACAGTATCCCATGGGTTTATTACATAGGCCAAGCCCGAAGGCTTATTATAAATGCAAGCAGGAGTAAGGCAGCATCAGATGGCACTTATAGAAACATGTGTTCAGTATTTAGTTTTATGTCAAGCAAAAACATGTGAGTTAATTTTCCCTTAAGACATTAGCAGCTTCTTTTTATCCTTTATTAAAATTAAAGTGTCAGAAAAAGTCTGGAATCTTCATGTTGGAACTTTACTTCTGTTAAGAACTGCTCAATAGACTCATCTCCCAAGGATTACTGCTGAAATTCTATGGTTTGTATAAGATGAAGAGTAGATTTAAGAATTAAAGTAAGCCGGGCTCGGTGGCTCAGCCTGTAATCCCGCGCCTTTGGGAGGCTGAGGTGAGTGGATTGCCTGAGCCCGCGGGTTCGAGACCCGCCTGGGCAGCGAGACCTCATCTCCATAATAAATCAAAAAATCAGCTGGGCGTGGTCACGCATGCCTGTAATTCCAGCTACCTGGAAGGCTGAGGCGGAAGGATCGCCGGAGCCCAGCAGGTCGAGGCTGCGGTGGCCGGGAGCGGCCACTGCACTCCAGTCTGGGCGACAGAGTGAGACTCCAACTCAAAAAAAAAAAAAAAAAACAAAAAAAAAAGTGGGCAAAAGATGTGAATAGTCACTTCTCAAAAGAAGCTATACCGGTAGCCAACAGACACATGAAAACGTACTCAGTCTCACATCATCAGAGAAATGCAAATCAAAACCACCTAACCTCGTAAGAATGGCCATCATTAATAAAACAAACAACAGATGCTGGTGAAGATGCAGTGAAAAAGGAACACTTCTATGCTGCTGGTGAGAATGAAACTAGTGCAACTTCTTTGGAAGACAGTGTGGCAGTTTCTGAAAGAACTAGAAATTGACCTTCCATATGACCCAGCAATTCCCTTATTGGGAATATACCTGGAGGTAATAAAACATTCTACAAAAAAGATATCTGCACATGTTTGTTTGTTGCAGCTCTAGTCACAATAGCAAAAACATGGAACCAACCATGCTGCCCATCGTAGCTGGACTGTATTTTGAAAAAGTGGTACAAATACACAGCAGAACATTATGCAACCATAAAGAAGGGCAAATATATGGACTTCACAGCATCTTGGATGGATTTAGAGTCTCATACTCAGTGATCTGTCACAGAAATAGATTACATGTTCTCACTCTTAAGCGAAACGAGCAATTATAATACTATAAGTAAGGGATTGACAGTAGTGGGAACAGTCAAGGAAGGGAGGGTGGGATAAGCAGTTGAGGGAAACTGTGAGGGGAGGGAGGGGCATAAATCATCAACAAGGGTACCTGCATAATCAACATTTGTATAATTAACCCTGAATGGTAGCCCACATCTTCATAATTTAGAAAAAAGAAAGTTTTAGTAACTAACAGAATATCCAGTTGAGCCTAGCAATTAGTCATGGAGACTTCTCCACCAGGGAAATGCCCAATTTGTACCACAGAATTTATCTCACTGAATGCCTCTACTACAATACTATTGCTGTCTGGTGCTTCTGGAAAGTAGAGGCTGGTGTGATCACTCACCAGAATGCATTTTTAGTGTTCCTTTTTTGTTGGTTTCGAGGATTAACTACATAAATAGGTGACATTCAGGTGTAGTTTGAGCTTCTAACTGACATCCCCCCCCACTCCACCTGGTAGTGGACCAGGTACACTACAAAACTACAATGAGATACCACCTAACTCTGAAAGAAACCATCGAGAGGAAACCCACAAAAATGGGAAAAATATTTGCAAATTATGCCACTGATAAAGGCCTAAAGGGGTTTTGTCTTTTTCCTTTCAATTTGTGAGTTCCTTGTAGATTCTAGATAGGTTTCTGTCAGATGCATAATTTGCAAATATTTTTCCCATTTTTGTGTTTCCTAACGATGGTTTTTTGGTTGTGCAAAAATTTTTCAGTTTGATGAGGTCTCACTTGTCTAGTTTCGCTTTTAAGCAAATTGCTTTTGGGGACAATCAAGAATTCATTGCCTATGTCAATGTTCACAAGGGTATTTCTTATGTTTCCTTCTTTTTCTTATAGTGTTTTTACATTGTCTTTGGTCCATTATTAGTTGATTTTTGTAGGTGGTGATAAGTAGGGGTTTTCATTCGTTGGCATGCATTCAGCTAGTTTTCCAAGCATCATTGGTCTCTTTTCCCAAAGAATTCACTTTTTTATCTGGAGATATGTATTTGTCATACCTGAGTCAAGGATCATGCCTTGAATCAAGGAAGGTTGAAAAGGGAGGTTTTCCAGTAAGTGTTAGATGCAACCTCATAAGTTAGTGGAATCATCAAATATGGGGTTGAGGGCAGGGTAAAAAGAGGAAATGTCTACTATTTCCTCACACAATTACTTTAAGTATCAGGATAAATAAATAGAGTGAAAATTTCATCTTATTGTTCTGGCCTATCTCTCAAACCACTCAGAACAATGTACTGTATACAGTAGAACAATGCCACAGACAGGGGCTCTAAAAATCCCTGTTGTAAACAAAGTTCAAATTTACCACAGTCCCTGTGACCTTCTTATTCACACCATACCATCTGTGCCTATTTCTATATCCTGCAAAATATGTGAAGCAAATTCTCTCAGTAGCCAGCAGATGCTTGACTGCTCAGCAACATGGAATAATGAAGTGATTAAGATACTCCATAAAGAATATTGTGGAGCTACACGGTATCGGGAAGAAGACATCATGTGGCATGCAGAAGCCAACCCTTAGTAATAGATTTTTAGACATCTGGTCACAGCATCACTCAGAGGAATGACTGGCAGACAGAAGTTGTAAAATTGGACTAGTTTATAGCAAAATTCCACCAATAAAACAATGAAAGTTCAAAAACAGATTTATGGTCTGAGTAATAAACAGTTGTTTTTTTCAGAGAAATTATTTGATTTACAAACTAGTACATTTTAAAACTTCATTTAACAAAGACAGGGTTAATAAAGAAACACTGGAATAGTATTTACGTGAATGAGAAAATTTTTATTTTCTATATTTGGGTGAGCTTCCTGCAGTGGACTACTACCATGCCAGACTAAGAACAATTATATTTGCTCTTTACTGCTAAGCTTGGATGTAAGATTTAATCTGTACAGAAGCAATTTCAAAAAATGCACATAAAAGAGATTACCCTGGCTTCTTTTTCTCTGCACAAATCTGTTTAATAAAATCCTATCTTGTATCTAGTAAGCATTCAAAAAGAATTTTAAAATAAACATTCAGAAAGAAAAAGTTTTTTAAAAAAACTTTTCTATTTGTTTGCCCTGTGCTGTCAAGATTTCATACACTGCTGTCATTAGAATAAAAGACTTGATTAACTTGACTAACACACTTGAGAGATCTTTCAGTCCCTCTAGGCTTATCTTTCTGGAAATTATTAAGATTTAAATCCATGCCCAAAAAAGCTTTCAAAAATTTTCTTTAAAACTTCTACAATAGGAAAATTCAGCGTTCAGTATACTATGTTTTCTTTAGTCCTGATTAAAACACTAGATTGGAAAAAGTTTGTCATGTTAAACAAATATGAGGTGTGGCTCCCCGCAGTTTTCATGTGCCTTAACCTAAAAAGAATCCTTTAAATAAAAAGAAGAAAAAAATAAATATGTGCAAGATGATGCATTTTTACAAAGACAGTATTAAATATTCCTTTATGCCCATACATGACTACTAGCAGTCATCAGGTATCCATTTTACTTTCTTTCTTCAGGGCTTCTGTTCACATAGGTATTCATTTGTATCTGGATACACAGCCATTCATCATAAAAGGAGCATTTCTCAGGATCCCTCACAGCTGGGTGTGACTATGTGACTCAGTATCAATGAAATAGAAGCTAAATGTTTCAGAGCAGCTTCAAGAAACCTTTCTTAAAGGACAGCAGCGCATGCCAATTTTTTTTTTGTCCCTTTCTCATCCCACTGCTTAGCATTTAGGTACACTAGTCATCATTGTTAACTATCTGGAAGGAACCTGACCCTTTGTACTACCTACTCTGAACTTTTACAGGAGACCAGTACATTTCTCTCTTGTTCAAACCAGAGTTATCACAAACCTGTTACTTATAGGCAAACCTAAGACTTTACACACACACATACTGATAGGTGTGTTGGCTGCTACCACCAGTGATCTCAATAGCCCTCCTCATTTTTTTAAAATAAAAAAGAACCATTATACTCTACTAGAAAATTTTTCTAGAACACTTTTTAAAGAATAATCAGTCAATTGTATTCATGTCAATTTCATTATCCTCTGTCAGATGTTCACTTAATTTAGCCTTTGCACAAAAGGGCCACATGATCTATTTCTGACCAAGGAGATAGAGGAGATTTAGGAATTATTTCTCTTCCTGATAAAAGGAAGTCTTTTTTCTTTTCCTCCTGCCTGCAATGTCATTGTATGGAGATATGGCACTTGAGGTTGTAGCAGTCATCTTATAACCATGAAACAGCCTTTGGAGAAAACAGTCAATAAATAGGCAATAGCAAGAGAAAAGAGACTGGATCACACATCACTCTGCCCCCCCACCACCATCTCTGAGATCATTTATCTTTAGGTTTCTTGATTATGTGAAACAATTAAATGTCTTAGATGAAGTCACTATTGTTCAAGTATTCCATTTCAGCAGGAAGCTTCATCTACTGACAGGTTTTAATACATTTGTAGAAGTTAATGTTATTAAAGTGATCTTTAGAAATTAGAAAAACAAGTGTTTTTCTTTGCAATGGTTGGATTTGTTTGCAAAAAAAAATCACATTGCAATAAAAAAATATTTTAAAAAATGAGTGGCATCACAGTCCTTTAAATATTTTGTATAAAGATTGCTGGTGTATTGCTTGAAATATTCTATTAAATTATCTTTACAATTTTTAAAACACATTTTTGTCGGTGACCAGCACTGACCAAGGGTGGGTTAGGACCCGCACCGGAGAATCTGGACAGTGAGAAGAGACCACTCGGAGGCAGTTCTTCTGGGAACAGTCTGATCAGGACTGAAGCCAAATTTTATTCGGACTCCTTCCAACTTATATACCATTTTCTATACCCTCCAGCAGTGTGATAATCACTCACTGGGGGCGTACAAGTTCCGCGCTTTACAAACTATGCATCACAAGACCACAACGAGATCTGCAATTTCCAAGCAAACAATTCGAACTCCATGATGTCTGTCGCGCTTACATTAAGGTCACAGGTGCACAATTTCAATACAAATCGTTCAAAGTGTTTTCCATAATGCTCAATGAATCATTCATATTATACTCTTTGTTTTAACCCTGATTAATACAAAAAACTTTTCTAAGTTAACTCTAGGTTTACTGACTCCTAATATTTTTAACGATTAATATTATCAACTTAACACTACACTATAACCTATAATTTTACTTAAATGACTTAGCTGTTAGTTATACTAATATCCTATTACGATTTAACGTTATGCCTTATAACTCAGTTAAAACTTATTCTTAAACTACCAAACTTTACTATAATTCATATGAGTTTCATATGTCTAAACTTTAATTTTTATATAATCTAATGATTGACCTTTAATACTATGCTATATCCTATTAAGCTAATTCTTTTATAAATCGTATAGTAACTATTATATTTGAGTAATGTAGCAAAAGGAAACAAAACAGCAAGCATAAATTTACGCAACTATGAGTGTATATATTTTATCCTAACAAGTCTACTCTAAAAATCAAATAGTAGCTGTCACACTCTTGAACAAGGAAATGCATGGCCGCCATGTTGGCTGTGGGCCGAAGCAGACAGAGTTTCGGTAATTAACGAAACAAAAGAAAACGTTTCTGCCTGGCTAGGGGCAGGGCGACAAAACTATCATGGTAATTTAGTTTCTAATCTTAGCCCTAGGGGAAACAGCTTTCCAAGGCTGACTAACAAGTCTACCAGGAAATAGAAGTTAAAAAATATCTAGAAAGAAGTAAAACTTAGAAAGACAGAGAAAAATAATTCTGCTATGCACTTTCCATCAGGTGTATTGAGATTTACTTATAAGTTTTACTGCCATGTATGCACACTGGTCATTAATCACACGCCAATATTATAGGTATAACTGATATCCTATGTCAGAGGCGATCTTCCAGATGGGCCTTTACAGGCCTCAGCCATGTAGCTATAGATGTTGGCTCCCAACACATTTTGTTCTATAGTTACAAACCCAAATCATTTATTCAATAAATATCTTTGAATAAATGTCATAAGCTTTTAAATATTACTCACAGTGTGCTAAAAAACACACAACAAATAATAATTAAAGACACAGAAGTAAGGAATCAGAAAATGTATAGATTCAAAGAGAATAAGGAAGTATCTGAAATACAGCCTTTCTAGAACAGGGTAAGACCTTATAAAGTAAGATAAAATTGTGGTATAGTAGAGTATATTAAGGTGAAACAGGAAGTGGGAGGTAGCCAGGAATAGAAAAGAGAGCACAGTCTATAAATTGTTTTAAGTAACTGATTTAAGTCAGAACAAATTTAACTAGTCCATGATTCAAATATTGAGAATAAGAGCCAAAAATAGATTAAATTGTGCATCAAGAAAGAAGAAACTGGACACATACTAAGAAATAGATATGATATAGCCCAATATGAGGCAATGTACAAGAGAATCAGGGCAGATAAAGGACTCATTATACAAATCTGGCCCATCTAACACGTTCATGTCTGTGAATCTTATTGCACCTCAAGAAACTGGAAGATTTTTAGTAAGGTCTCTTTTTTTAGTTGGAGTCTCACTCTGTATCCAGGTTAGAGTGCAGTGGCACGCTCACAGCCACTGTAGTCTCAACCCACTGGACACAGCTATCCTTCCACCTCAGCCTTCCAAGTAGTTGGAACCATAGGCCAGACACTACTCCCATCTAATTTTGTAATTTATTGTAGAAACAGGTCTTACCAAGTTGCCCAACTGGTCTCAAACCCCTGGGCTCAAGCAACCCTATAGCCTCCGCCTCTCAAAGTGCTGGGATTACAGGCTTGAGCCGCCACACTAGGCCTGTAGATTCTATTTTTTTTTTTTTTTTGAGTTGGAGTCTCACTCTGTCGCCCAGGCTGAAATGCAGTGGTCGCTCCTGGCCACCACAGTCTCGACCTGCTGGGCTCCGGCGATCCTTCCGCTTCAGCCTTCCAAGTAGCTGGAACTACAGGCGTGCGCGCTACCATGCCCAGCTAATTTTTGATTTATTGTAGAGATGAGGTCTCGCCAAGTTGCCCAGGCAGGTCTCGAACCCACGGGCTCAGGCAATCCACTCACCTCAGCCTCCCAAAGCGCGGGATTACAGGCTGAACCACCGAGCTGGGCTTAGATTCTATTTTTAATTAACTTGTACAACGTACAAAATTCAAAAGGTGAAAAAAGGTAGAAAGTAATATATGTTATCCTCACTATCTGTCTCATAGACAACTACATTTTTTTCATAACAGCAAAAATACTTTCTTCTGTTGTATCACTCTTACATTATTGAAGAAAAAAATCAGATTTTTGGACTTAGGAATAGGGTTTAAATAAATTAAAAATTTTTTGTTGTTCATAGATTAGAAGACAATATTAAGATGATATACTCAAATTGGTCTACAAAATCCTTGTCAAAATCTCAGCTTTTAACAAAATCATGAATTTCACAGCAACCTGGATGGAACTAGAGTCTATAATACTGAGTGACCTCTCACAGAAACCAAGATTTGAGTATCACATGTTCTCACTCATATAGTGGACCTTGAACATCCATCATAATACTATAAAAAAAGGACTGACAGTGGTGGGAAACTATGAGAGGGGATGGGAAGGGAGGTGGGATTAACAGTAGTAATATCTGTCTGGGGATGGGGAAACACCCCATATCAACAAGGGTGCCGAACGAAGCATATTTGTATACCTAACCCTTAACTGTACCCCACAATATCAAAATAAAAAATA
>NW_007232926.1:51332-55311 GCF_000164805.1 Carlito syrichta | reverse complement strand
AGATTGCCTTGGGTAAGATGGACATCTTCACAATGTTGATTCTTCCGATCCATGAACATGGGATATTTTTCCACTTGATTGTTTCAACTTTGATTTCTTCGAACAGTGTTTTGTAGTTTTCCTTGTAAAGGTCTTTCACATCTCTAGTTAGGAAGATGCCAAGGTATTTCATTTTTTTTGTGGCTATTGTGACTGGAATTGTGTTTTTTATTTGGGCTTCTGTTTGTTTATTATTGGTGTAGAGAAATGCAATTGTCTTTTGTACATTTATTTTGTATCCTGAGACTTTGCCAAAGGTCTTTATCAGTGTAAGGAGGTTTTTGACAGATTCTCTTGGGTTTTCAAGGTATACACTCATGTCGTCTGCAAAGAGAGATAACTTGACTTCCTCTTTTCCTATTTGGATACCCCTGATTGCCTTCTCTTCTCTGATTGCTCTAGCCAGGACTTCCAATACTATGTTGAACAGCAGGGATGAGAGTGGGCATCCTTGTCTTGTTCCAGTTTTCAGGGGAAATGGTTCTAATTTTTGTCCATTTAGGAGTATGCTTGCTGTGGGTTTCTCGTAGATGGCTTTTACTATTTTGAGGTATGTTCCCCATATACCTAGATGTTCAAGGGTTTTTATCAAGAAGGGGTGCTGGATTTTATCAAAAGCTTTTTCTGCATCTAATGATATAATCATGTGGTTTTTGTTTTGACATCTGTTGATGTATTTAATAACATTTATGGTTTTATGAATGTTGAAACAGCCCTTGCATCCCAGGAATGAAGCCTACTTGGTCATGATGGATGATTTTTGAGATGTATTGCTGAATCTGGCTTGCTAGGATCTTGTTGAGAATTTTAGCATCTATGTTCATCAAAGATATTGGCCTGTAGTTCTCTTTCTTTGCTGGATCTTTACCTGGCTTGGGTATCAATGTGATGTTGGCTTCGTAAAATGATTTGGGGAGCATTCCATCTTTTTCAATTGCCTGGAATTCCTTCAGTAGGATTGGTATCAGCTCCTCCTTAAATATCTTGCAGAATTCTGCTGGAAAGCCATCTGGTCCAGGGCTTTTTTTTTGTAGGAAGTTTTCTTATTACGTAGTCGATTTCCTTGATTGTTATTGGTTTATTTAGGGTCTCAATTTCTTCTTGTTCCAACCTAGGTAGGTTGTGTGATGTCAGAAAGTCCTCCATTTCCTTAAGGTTTTCAAGTTTGCTTCCATACAAGTGTACGTAGTAGTCCCTAATGATCTTTTGTATTTCTTCAGGGTCAGATATGACTTCATCTTTTGTGTTTCTGATTGTGCTTATTTGGTTTTTTTCTCGTTTTTTCTTGGTCAGTCTAGCTAGGGGACCATCAATCTTGTTTACCCTTTCGAAGAACCAGCTTTTTGTTTCATTGATTTTTTGTATTATCTTTTTGTCTTCTATGTCCTGGATTTGGGCTTTTATTTTGGTGATCTGGATTCTTCTGCTGAAATTAGGGTTTTTGTGGTCTTGCTTTTCCAGCTTCTTTAGGTGGCTTGTTAGGTTGTCAATTTCTGTTCCTTCCATTTTCCTCATGTGTGTTTGTAGGGATATAAATTCCCCTCTTATTACAGCTTTTAAGGCATCCCAGAGATTTTGGTAAGATGTTTCTTTATTTTCATTTTTTTCCAGGTATCTTTTGATCTCTATTTTGATGTCATCATTGACCCAGGAGTTATTTAGCATCATGCTGTTTAGTGTCCATGTCTTTGTGGGTTTTGGGGGGACTTTGTTGGTGTCAATGTTTATTTTTATTCCACTGTGGTCCGAGAAGGTGCATGGTAGAATTTCAGTCTTGAATTGTGTCCAATTATGTGGTCGATCTTAGAATATGTTCCATGTGGTGATGAGTAGAATGTGTATTCTGTGGTCTTTGGATGGAGTGTTCTATAGGTATCAATTAAGTTCATTTGGTCCAGAGTCTCATTGAGGTTCCGGATCTCCTTGCTGATTTTTTGTCCTGATGATCTGTCTAAGGTTGTGAGTGGTGTATTAAAGTCCCCAGTTATTATGGTGTTAGAGTCAATGTCTTTCTTTAGTTTTCCTAGAAGTTGCTTTATGAATGTTGGTGCGCCTATGTTGGGTGCATATATGTTTAGGATAGATATTTCTTGTTGATGGAGTGAACCTTTTATCATTATGTAGTGGCCCTCTGTATCTTTTTTAATTTTTGATAGCTTAAATGGTATTTTGTCTGAAATTAGGATCGCGACTCCTCCTTTCTTTTGTGTTCCATTCGCCTGAAAATTTGTTTCCCATCCTCTTACTTTGAGTCTGTGTATGTCCTTTCTAGTGAGATGGGTCTCTTGAAGGCAGGATATTGTTGCCTGGTGATATTTTATCCATTTTGTCATTCTATGTCTTTTCAGTGGTGCGTTTAGTCCATTCACATTCAGACTAATTATTGAAATGTGAGAGTTCGTCCCTATCATGGAGTTTTTATTGAGTTATTGTTCTTCCACTTGGTTTTTTCTTTTTTCTTTTTCTTTTTTTTTTTGTCTTTCTTTTGCTTTTGGGGTTGGTTCGTGTATATTTTATTCTTTTCCCTGTACTCTTGTGAAGAACGTTGTTTCTTTTTCCTTTTCTTCTGTGTTTAGTACTTTCTTAAGTGTTTCATGTAGAGATGGTTTGGTGGCAGCATAAGTTCTTAGGGATTGGATATCTGGGAAAGATTTTAATTCTCCCTCACTGATGAAGCTTAGCTTGGCCAGGTAGGTTATTCTTGGTTGAAATTGTTTATCTTTTAGGACTTTGAAGATAGGCCTCCAAGCTCTCCTAGCCTGCAGGGTTTCTGCAGATAAATCTGCTGCTATTCTGATTGGTCTTCCATGGTAGGTGATCTGGCCTTTTTCTCTTGCTGCCTTTAGGATTTTTTCTTTTGTGCCTACTTTATTTAGGCGAATTATTATGTGTCTAGGAGTTGGTCTTCTCATTTGTTGTCTTGCGGGGGTTCTCTGAATCTCTTGTGTTTGAATTTTTGCATCACTGATTAGATAAGGGAAGTTTTCTTGAATGATCTCGTGGAAAGTTTGTTCCAATGTGGTCTCTGTTTCTCTTTCTGCCTCAGGGAGTCCGATTATTCTTAGGTTAGGCCTCTTGAGGTAGTCACACATCTCTTGAAGGTTTTGTTCTGTCTTTTTTAGCTTATTTTCTGTGTTTTTAAGAGTTTGGGTTATTTCTATATTTTGGTCCTCAAGCTCTGAGATTCTTTCTTCTGCTTGGGTAATTCTGCTTTCCGTGCTTATCAATTTGTTATTTATTTCATTCACAGTATTCTTTATTACTGTTATCTCAGATATCAGCTCCTTCCTAGTTTCTTCTTGTGTCTCCTCAATTCTTTTTAATTTCTCCATTATTGTTTTGATATCTACATTTACAGTTTGAGACCCTTCATTCTGGGGACTTTTCATTGTTTGCATTCCAAAGTCAATTTTCTCAGTGTCTGCTCTCCCAGGCGTCTGGGAGATACCCATACTCTTCTTTTGGTTTTTCTTCATTTCTGTGGATTTTTCTCCCTCTCCCCCTTTCCCTCCCCCTCTTCAATTCTGTTTTTGAGGGAAAGTCGGGTTGCTTTTATTTCTCTTCTGCAATGACCTGTTCTTCCTTATGAGGGTCTTCTGGCTTTGTTCACTTTTCCCTCTGCTTTACAGTCTGCCTATTCAGCAATATGCAGTCTTGGTCCCTAGATTTAAAAAGGGGGCATATAAAAGAGGAAAATAATGGAGGAAGGGGTGGTCAATAGGTAGTTAGAAAGAGAGAAGTGCGAGAGAGAAAACAGATATACATACCAACTATCAGGTGTGAGAGAGACACAGGGCCGGGAAGAAGTGAAGAAAGACACATAAGAAAGATTCCCTAAGGAGTATTGATAGCTACACAGAGACAGGTCAATAAAATCGAGAAACAGTGTAGGTCAGAAGGTAAACAACAGACGTGATCTAAACCAACAGTTACAATGATG
>NW_007232926.1:0-51312 GCF_000164805.1 Carlito syrichta | reverse complement strand
CAATGACCTGTTCTTCATTATGAGAGTCTTCTGGTTTTGTTCACTTTTCCCTCTGCTTTACAGTCTGTCTATTCAGCAGTTTGCAGTCTTGGTCCCTAGATTTAAAAAGGGGGCATATAGAAGAGGAAAATAATGGAGAAAGGGGTGGTCAATAGGGAGTTAGAAAGAGAGAAGCGCGAGAGGGAAAACAGATATACATACCAACTATCAGGTGAGAATGAGACACAGGGTTGGGAAGAGGTGAAGAAAGACACGTAAGAAAGAGTACTGATAGCTACATAGTACTAAAGAGTACTGATAGCAACACAGAGACAGGGCAATAAAATCGAGAAACAGTGTAAGTCAGAAGGTAAACAACAAACGTGATCTAAACCAACAGTTACAATGATAAAATCATAAGTCAAAATGAGCGAAAGAGAGATGTGCGAGAGGGATAACAGATATACATACCAGCTATCAGGTGAAAAACAGTCACAGGATTGGGAAGAAGTGAAGAAAGACACATAAGAAAGATTCCCTAAGGAGTACTGATAGCTACACAGACACAGGTCAATAAAATCCAGAAACAGTGTAGATCAGAAGGTAAACAACAGACGTGATCTAAACTAACAGTTACAATGATAAAATCATAAGTCAAAATAAGCGAAAGAGAGAAGTGCAAGAGGGAAAACAGATATACATACCAACTGTCAGGTGAGAGAGAGAGACACAGGGCTGGGAAGAAGTGAAAAAAGACAGGCAAGAAAGATTCCCTAAAGAATACTGATGGCTAAACAGAGACAGGCCAAAAAAATCAAGAAACAGTATAAGTCAGAAGGTAAACACCAAACGTAATCTAGACCAACAGTTTCAATGATAAAATCATAATTCAAAATAAGCGATCAGACTAGAGTCACTTCTGTGATCTCTGATTCCAGCCTCTCCCTTTTGTTTTTCGTTGCAGCGTAGGGGTGGGGCCTTGTCCCCTGCTTCATGCTGTTGCCTTAGGAACTGAGATAAAGTTTGTTGATAGGTGGGCGGGGCAATGAAAGTCTCTGCCTGGAGCATAGCAAGGTAGTTTACCCAGATCTATTTTTCTCCACTTGTCTGAGTCCCCCGGCTTGGGGTCTCACACTGAGTGCCTCAGCCAGGGTGGGCCCAGAGTCCCAGAGCTCCAAAGCTCCAAAGGGCAGGCAGTGGGCGGCGAGAGTGGCTGTGGGCCCCCCACAGGGTACTTCAGCCAGGAATGGGACCCGTGTCTCTGAGGGGCGGGCGCCCAGAGCCTCCCTGTGTGACCGGTGGCTTGGTGCCAGGTGCCCGGGCTGGAGACAATGCAGCTGGGGAGGGATCTGGAGGGGGCTGGGGCCAGATACTTCTACACACGAGTAAAACAGTAGCAGTGGGGGGGGGCACAATATCTGGCCTTGTGTGGGACTGAAGTTCCCGGGCCTGGCACCAGCATGGTTGGTGGTGGGCTGGGGGATGGGGAAGAGAAGTAAAAGCCTTTTTGGGAACTCACGTTCAGAGAATCTCACCAGTTCACCTATGCTGTCACCATCTTGCCCCGTCTCCATGTTATATCTTTAAAATAAGAAAGTTAGGAGAAAAGTATGTTTTATTCCTTTTTATTTGATTTTATAAAATAAAGAAATCAGCATATGTTCATTTTTAAGTGGCTAAATAAAATGCATATTGTATGCATATAACATGAAAGATGGTGTGTAAAGAATGGTGATGTTTCTAGGGTAGAAGTAAGATCTTTAGAGCTCCAAAGCACTGGAAGCACAATGGTTCCCCACTCCCATTCTGAATCTGTAATTTGGAATAAATGTGAGAAAGTCTTATAGTGATTAGTTTGATGACATTAAATTACTTTTTAAAAATGTTTTGGTGACCCTATTTTGTTGGTACCCTAGGTATGTGTATCAGCCTGTTAGATAATTCAGCATATAATTCTCATTGTTACAGCTCAATAGACCATAACCAAGCCAGCTGCCCTGGTTAAGGGAAAGAGTTAAAAGGAGGGGGAAACAGAATGTACAAGACTGCCTTTCTGATGACATGAGAATTAAATAAAGTGAGGAAGTTAGCCATGTGGATAGCTGGAAACGTTTCCTAGGCATCAGCAACAGCAAATGCAAATGTCCTGAGCCTAGGGCATATTTGATATGTTGAAGAAACAGCCTACAGTCATACCAACCTGAATGAGCCTAACCTCATCTGATATGCTAAAGAAGTAGTAAGTGGCTAGAGTAGAGTAGTCAGAAAAGCAAGGGGAGATATTTTAGGTTATAAGAACACAAAAAGCTCAGGGGTAACAGATGGCCTTCTGACATCAGACTTCTCTTCTGGAGTCAGACAGCCACCCTTAAATGCCACTCAGAATAGTGGTATGTAGTTAATGCCATGTCCACTATCAACTGCATAAACATGGCCTTTTGATATCTCTGAAGGTCACTGAGTAGTGTGGGAGCACCGGAGAACCCAGATGGCTAATATAAGTGACATAAGATTTTCAGGATGAGATAAATGGACAAAAGTTAGAATTCTAAAAGCAGAACAAGGAAAATAAGAAACTTTTCTGCTTTTTAAGCATGTCACAGTAAGTGCTGTGTTGTTAATTAAGAATACTCACAATATGATCATAATTATGTGGAAGGTATACAGAAATTGATGAGGTCTATTAAAATATGAAAACCTAGAATAACCCACAAAGGAAACTAATGAAAGTAAAATCACACTGACAACACTGACAGCTAACATATCTGTATTGTCTAACAATATTATTTGAGTGCAATGGTATATGTGCATGATCAGAAACTATAAGGCCAGAAAAGAGGACTGAGTAAATGACAACATTTTATCCAAATGTATGGTATACCCATAAAGAGATACTAAATTTATCATTTTAAAACAGGGTCAAATAATCA
Source organism: Carlito syrichta (assembly GCF_000164805.1). Classification (NCBI taxonomy): domain Eukaryota; kingdom Metazoa; phylum Chordata; class Mammalia; order Primates; family Tarsiidae; genus Carlito; species Carlito syrichta. Next base: position 48,403 of record NW_007232926.1, on the reverse strand, counting down.
CTTTGTTCAATTTTTGTTTTCACTTAATTGGAGACTGATTACACTACGTTAATTAGCAGCTGGATTTCAAGTGCACTATGTAGCGTTATATCAGTATTAATCAAGCCAGGGTCAAATAATGGGTAAAAATTGGTCAAAAAATGTTTTTTAAAAGTGTAATTGATTGTTTGAAATTTTGAAGTTATAACCTAAATATTGTCTTCCATTGTAGCTAATATATTTCAATAAAAATGCTTATTAACGTATGCAGATATAAGCATGTGGCTTTCATTTCCCCTCTTAGATCAGGAAACTAGAACTGTATTATATCATTACCTTCGTTTCACATATAATGCTTTATATTTTTCCAAAACTTTTATGTATAATCAATTTCTTGATGAAATATTTTTAATACTTCCACCATTTAAATAGAAAACTTTATTTCTTCCTCCCTGCCCCCATTCCACACCTAGAATCCTCTAATCCTGCTCTATTTTTCACTTTTCACCTATAACATATTATATTAATAATATGGCTATTTTTTATTATCTACCTCCCCCTTTAGTAAGCTCCATGACAACATGAATCTTTTTTGTTTACTGATGTATCCCAAGTACCTAGAATAGTGCCTTGCACATAACAAGGACTTGGTATTTATTTGTTGACGGAATAAATGAATACATGATTGCCAATTTAGGCCTCAGGTAAGATAAATAGGGTAGGTATTAAAATTTACATACTGAGAAAACTAGAGTGGTTGGGTGACTTGCCAGATGTCACAGGGAAAACTGGTGGAGTGACAGAGAACTAAAGTGAAGTTTTCTGATTTCCAGATCTACAATAATTCCATGTGGAGAATCTTATTTCTTTTTGGCTGTCATTCTCAGCTCTGACTGCATATTGGAATCATATTTGGCATCTAAAAAATTCTGCTGCCTGGGTCCACTCTTCAAAATATCCTGACGCAAGTTGGGCATCAGGATTTTTATCACATTTTTCTGCCACAATATATTAAATTAGTTTTTCCAACAGACATTTAAATAGCATAGTGAATGGGATCTGACATGCCTTGATTCATATTCTACCATAAGTTTCATGGTGGCAAGTTCATCACCTTTAAACGTCAATTTGCTCAGCTCTCAAATAGGAATAACAATACCAAACTTGTAGAGAAATGCAAGGATCAAATAAGACAATGTATATGCAAGAGTCTAGCACATAATGAATTCTCAGTAAATGTTTTTGTTCTGCTTATTTCCTCCTGTTTGTTTCTTTCTCCTTGGCCACAGGACTTTTGACTATTTCAATGTACTACCTCATCCAAGTAAAACTGTTGTGTTATTAAGATTTGTTAACTATCAATGTGGTCAATGTGATTCCACTATTCATTAGTCTATATTACACCAATATCTAAGATTCTGTTTTAATAAGAACTCTCAAGTATTGAATACAATTATGATTGTGTAGTGTGTTTTCTGAATTGACAGCACGATATTCATTTTCATGGGTTAGCAAATAGTAAAATGTTGGTTGTTTATGTTTGATTTTATTTTTCCATTTACATTTCCTTTCAGAGTTATTTATATTATCAATCCCTATTGTGAGATAACATTAAGGTATTTCAAGCTCTTGTAATGAATTTGTTAAAAATCTTAAAGATTAGGGGGCTATTCCCTCGGGTCCCCCCTCACTGTGGGAGTTTTTCTATCCTCTTAATAAACTCTGCTTTCCAAAAAAAATCTCTAAGACTAGGATTGATGAATAGTGCTTGATGTTGTTACAGATATGACATGTGTGCATGTATGTCCTTCTAATAATTCTGTGACTGCATGAGATAGTTGAAATTATGCCTCTTAGATTTATCAAGTTTATCAGATGAACATATACAAACTAATAGTTGCTAAAAACTAGAATATGAATCTTGTTACTTCTTTTTGTCTTATACATCACTATTGAGGAACAATTTATATGCCATAAAATTCACTTGTTTTATGTATACAACTCAATGAGCTTTAGTAACTTTACGATCTTGTGAAGATAACTTAATTATTGAACATTTCTACATCTCAGTGAAGATCAGACATGTCAATTTTAGTCAATCTCTGTGCCCACTCAAAGACAACCACTAATCTACTCTCTGTTTCCATAGATTTTCTTTTCTTTGATGGTTCATATAAAGTGAATTACATAAATATATAATCTATAGATATGTCTTCTTAAATTTAGCATATTGTGTATGAGGTTTATCCATGTTGTAGAATGTATCAGTATTTCATTCTATTTTATTTCTGAAAGGTGTGTAATAATTATATGGATAAGGAATACAGTAACAAATTACTGTGGCCATGGCTTAAACCAATAAAAATGTATTATCATATACTCCTTACAGTTTTGGAAGCTTAAAGTCCAAATTCAAGGACACATCGGGGCCAGGCTCCACCTAAAACTTCTAGAAAAAAGAAATCTTCCTTACCTTTTTCAGCTACTGCGGGCCCCAGAGGTTTCATGGGTCATGACAATATAACTTTAATCTGTGTCTCCGTCTTCACATAGCCTTCGTTCTGTGTGTCTGTGTGTTCTTTGCTCTCACTATTAAGGTCATTAGTTATTGAGTTTATGGCCCTCCCTTATTAACTCATCTCAATTTGACTAATCTACAAAGATCCTATTTTTATTTCCAAACAAGGTCATGTTCACAGACTCCAGGAGTAAAGACTTAAACATACCTTTCTGGAAGACATATTTGAACACACTACAGACACATTTTATTTATTAAATCATCATTTCATGAACATGTGGGTGGTTTCTACTGTTTAACTCTTATGAAAATGTTTTCATGAACATTAGGGTATATGTCTTTGTGTAGAAATGCACTTTATTTCTCATGTAAATTTTTAGAATTAGAGTAGTTGGATCATATAAAAAGTTTATGTTTATCTGTAAAAAAATTGCATAAGTGTATCACAACGTGGTTTTTACCAGTTTACATTCCCACCAGCAAGATACTAGGTTTCAATTTCTCTACATCCCACTTGCTGTTAACTATTTCCCTTGTGAAATTCATATACAGAAACCCTGATCCCAAAATGTTGTGGTATTTGTAAGTAGGGCCCCCAGAAGGTAATTACAGGAAGATTGGGTCATGATAGTAGAGGCCTCATGATATTAATGCTCTTATAAAAAGAGGAATAAGTTCCTCTCTCTCTCTCTCCCTCTACTCTATTTTTATTTCTCTATCTATCCATGCATTCATCAAGGAAAGATTATGTCAGGACATAACCAGAAAAGGAACCTTCACCAAGAACCTGAATGTACGGGCACACAGATTTTTTATTTTCAGTCTTTACAATTTTGACAAAATATTTAAATAATTTTCTGTTGTTTAAGCCACCGAGTCAATGGTATTCTGTTATAGCATCTAACTTCACTAAGACACTATCCCAATACTTGTTAGAATCTTTCATTTAGATCAGAACTATTCCTGTGGGTATGAGGAAGAATCTAATTTTAGACTTAATCTTCACTTCCCTAATTATTTATGGTATTCAGCATCTTTTCAGATGCCTTTTAGCCATTTGTAAATTTTTAATACATTTAAAAAAATGTTTCTTATTAAATATGTTTGGCCATTTGTTATTGAGCTGTAAGAGTTTTTATAAATTCTGAAAACAAGTTCCTTATTAGATATATGATTGAAAATATTTCCCCCATTCTGTGAGTAATCTGTCTACCTTCACCATCTTATCCTTTAAAGCACACATATATTTTAATTCTTATGAAGTTGAGTTTATTGAGTTTTTTGTATGGATCATGCTATTAGTATACTTAAGAAACCATTACAACTAACCCAAAGTCACAAATATTTACTATTATGATTTCTTGTAAAAATGTTATAACCTTACTTCCATTTAAGTCCACAATCTATTTTCAGTTAGTGTTTTGTATGGTGTGAGATATTTGCATTCATATATTTGCATATGAATATTCAATTCTTGCATTTGTTGAAAAAAACTATCTTTCCCTCCATTGAATTGCTTTGGCATCTTGGGAAAAATATATAGACAATAAATAAAAAATAATTTCTGGACTTTTAAGTATTTTCCACTTTGTGTCCTTGTGTCAATACAGTTTTGCACTGATTACTGTAGTTTTATAGTAAACTTTGAAATGGAAAGTATGAGTTCTCAACTTTGTTCTTTATCAGAATTGACTTTGTTATTCTGGTTCTTCAGAAGATCCATATACATTTTAGTATGAACTTGTCATTCTTTAAAAATGCTAACTGGTATTTTGATGGGAAACTATATATATATATTTTTTTAATTTGAGGTAAAATTCATATAGCAAAATTTTACCAATTTTTAAGTATTTCAAACTGTTTAATTCAACAGCTTCTATCTATCTATTTACATTCACAATATTGCATATTCGGCACTGTCTAGTTCCAGAATATTATCATCATCCCAAAAGGATAATTTTTTACTAATTTGCTTGGGCTGCCATAATAAAATAACAAACACTGGGGTGCTTAAACAGCAAAAATGTATTGCTCACAGTTCTGGAGACAGGAAGGCCAAGATCAAGGTGTCAGCAGATTTGTTTTCTTCTCAGATCTCCTTTCTTGACTTTTAGAAGGCTGCCTTCTCATTCCATCCATAGACTTTCCTCTATGCATACACCTGTTTGAGTCTGAATCTCTTCTTTTTAGGACACCAGTAATATTGGATTGGGTCTCACTCATATAATTTCATTTTACCTTAATTAGCCCTCTAAAAAACTTATTAATACCACCAAATCAAGTCACATTATGAGATACTGGAGGTTCAACATATACAGTTTTTGAGGGACGCATTTCAGCCCATATCACCTCAAAACTCATTAAGCACTTACTTATTCTCCCTTCTACCCAGGCATGGACAACCATGAATCTGCTTTCTGTCCTTATGAAAGTGTTCATTGCAAATATTTCTTGTAAATGGAATTATACAATATATGGCCTTTTGCATCTTTCTTTTTTCATTTAGTATAATATTTTCAAGATTCATCCATGCATTATTTCTTTTTTATGGGTAAAAAATAGTATTTCATTTTATACATATACTACACTTTTCTTAATATTTGTTTGTTTTATAATGATATATAATTGTTTGTTTCCACATTTTGGCTATTGTATGCAGTGCTGCTATGGGCATGTGTGTACTTATTTTTGTTTCAGTATTGGTTTTCAATTTCGTTGGGTGTATGCCCATAGGTAGAATTATGGAGTTATAAGTTAATTCTATGTTTGATATACTCAGAAACTATCAAATTGATGTCATGGTGGTTGTACAATTTCACATTCCTAATTTATCCACATTTCTTCCAACACTTGCTATTATTATTATTTTTTCCTTACAGAGATCCTAGTGGGTGTGAGTTGGTATATCACTGTGCTTTTGATTTGCATGTCCTTAATGACTAATGGTGTTAGGCAGCTTTTATGTGTTTGTGGTCCATTTTTATATTTTTTTTGGAGAATTGTCAGTTCAAGGTCTTTGCTTATTTTATAACCAGGTTATTAGCCTTTTTATTGTTAATTCTAAGAGTTATGTTTACGGAATACTAGATCTCATAAAATATAACCTGCAGAATTTCTCACTTTGTGTCTCTGTTTTTTAATTAGGGGTTTTCATTTATTTATACTGAAAGTATTACAGATAAGAATTACCCACTCCTTTTTTCTATTTGTTTTATATTTGTCTTACATACTTTTGTACTCATATTTTTCTATTTTTGACTTCATTCTTGTTTATTTTTTCTAGAGTAGCATGTTGATTCCTTTCTTGTTTCTTTTGCTGTCTACTTTTAATTATTGTCTTACTGGCTACTTTGAGTTTACAATTAACATCTTAATTTGTTACTTGAATTAATTTTATTTATATTTATAATTTGAACTCACTGCAACTTAATATACATAAGCTTTACTCCTATATACATCTAGTTCTCTCCCCTTATGTTGTTACAACCACACATTACAAGTGTATTCATTGTATGCTCATTAGCATAGATGCATAATAATTATTTGCTTGTCTTTTAATTCATATTGGGAAAAAACAGAAAGTGACACTTATAAAAATATATCTTTTATATTTGTTTATTGCTATTTTTACCAGCATTTTAAATTTTTTTTCATATGGTTTTCGATTAGTGTATAGTATGATTTTGTCTAAGCCCAAAAGACTCCCTGTAGGATTTTCTAATGGGCAGGATTAATAGTGTCAAATTTCCACTTGTCTTGGCTTGTCTCAAGATGTGTTTATTTATCCTTCATTTTTGACAGATGCTTTGTGTGTAGAATACTTGAATAAGAGTTTCTTTATTTCTTCTGCACTCCAAATGAAGAAGTCATCTCATTGCCTTCTGTCCTTAACAATGCTGAATAAAAATTGTCTGCTGATGGTATTTGAGATCACTTTTATGGAATGGGTTGTTTCTCTCTGCCTTAAAAATACTCTTTTTGATTTATTCTTCCAACAGTTTAATTTAAGTGTGTCTTTTGATTTATCCTTGTTTGGTTTCATTGGACTTAGGTGTCTGGATTCACATCTTCTATCAAATTGCAATATTGTGCAATTGTTTCCTTAAATATGTGTTTCCTCTCTTTTCTCTCTCCTTTTCTTTCTGGAATACAGTAGTGCATGTATTGGTATACTTGATGTTGTCTTAAATGTGTTAGACTCTGTTCATCTTTAAAAATATTCTTTCTATCTGCTCCTCAGACTGAATAGTTGCAATTGACTTATTTTCAAGTTCACACATTCTTCTGCCTGATCAAATCTGCTGTTGAACCTCTTTAGTAACTGTTTTTTTTTCTTTTTTTTTTCCCAATTATTGTACTATTCAACTTCAGAATTTCTATTTGGTTCTTAATTTCTGCCTCTTTATTTATATTTTCTATTTGGCAAGTAAGATTTTTTTCTTTCTTTTGTTCGTTGGATATGGTTTTATTTAGACATGAGTACATTTAAAATTGTTGTTTTAAAAGCTGTGTGGTAATTCCAATGTATGCACTCTCTCAGAAACATTTTCTAGTACTATATTTTTGTCCTGTGAATGAGCCATAATTTTTTTTGCAGGCCTCATATTTTTTTGAAAACTGCTCAATTTTAATATTACAATGTGGCAACTCAGGAAATCAGATTTTACCCCTTTTCCTGGGGTTGTTTCTGCTGGTTTTCTGATTTGTGTTATTGTTTAATAATTTTCAGTATTAATTTTGTAAAATCTGTAGTCTTTACTGAGTGTGGTCACTGAAGTCTCTGTACCATTCATCTGTATCCCATTAGTTAGTTACTTGACATATGTTTTTGAAACTCCTGCAAAGAGAAAGGGAGAGAGAGAGAGAGAGAGAGAGAGAGAAGGAGGGAGGGAGGGAGGGAGGAAAATGGACCCCAATATTTGCAGATTGGATTTGTTTTAGGGAATCTCTTAATGCTTACCTATGTAAGTAGCTAGGGAGTTTGCACCAAGGCCTTCACCTTTATTTCCTGCTTGCACCAAGCCTAAAGGCTGACCACAAGTGACAGCTTAGTGTCTTCTCAGGTGTTTTTTGAGCATGACTCCAATGATGGACGTGACCTTGGTCCTCTACATTCCCCTGAACATGCAGGTGCTTTTCAAAGTTCATATTCCTGGACATATCTCTTTTTCTATCATCTTTCTTTCCAAGGTTTTGGTCAGTCTATTGCTTTCCCTGACTGTTATCCTATGTCCCTGGCAGCATTAGCTAATATATTTGTTGTAATGCTGCCCAGAATGTTGCCTGAGCTCTGGGAAGGCTCTCGTCATGCGAAAGAAATGCAAGCTCATGGGCCCATCTTTCAGAAAGTAATCAGGTCAAAACATACAACCAGAGTTCTTTGGAAGTAAATTCATACTTGTCACCTGCACAAGAATTCAGGCTGCCGTCTTCAAAGTAGAGTGGAAAGGTGTATACTGACAAGGTAGGTAAAAATGCTATGGAGTTCCTTACTTAAATTAAGCACTTTTTCTCTTCATTAAGCATTCCTTTAGTTGCTGTAAGTTTTCCATGTGATTCCAGATTTCTAAGATTATTGATTCTGACAGCTGATCTGCTTATTCAATGTTTTTGTGAAGGAACAGTTTTGAATATACTTACTGTGACATTTTGATAAGGATGACTAAATTTATGTATCAATTTTAAAGTTCACATTTAAATAGCATTGCGCCTCCAAATAATAAGCATGGATTGCCACTGTTTTTATCTAGATTATCTTTAATTTCTCTCAACAATATATTACAGCTGTCAGTTTACAAGTTTAGCAAGACTTTGTTAAATTTATTTCTGAAATTTTTTTTCATTTCTTTTTGATGATATAGTGAAGGAGATTCTTCTCCTAGTTTCAGTTGAAAATTATCTGTTACTAGTGTGTAGAAATACATTTGATGTTTATATATTTTTCTTATATCCTGCAACTTTACTGAACATACGTATTGTTTCTAATACTTTACAAGTGTGTGAGTGTATTTTTTTCGTCATTCTTTCCCAACTGCTTTATTTTCATTCCCTCTTCTGACTGTATTGTGTTCACTAGAACCATTGTTATAATGTTGAATAAAAGTGGTTGCAAAAACAGACATCCATGAGTTGTTTCCATTTTAGACATAAAATAATCAGTCTTTCACCATTAAGTGTGTCTTTGGGTGAAATACTTTAATAGATGCCTTTTACTGACTTTAGCAAGTTCCTTTCTTTTACTAGTTTGTTGATTTCAATTATAAATTAGTGTTTGATTTGCCAATTTTTTTTTCTGTTTATAAGATAATCATGTGGTTTTGCCCTTTTTACTGCTTATAGAGGGTAATACATTCATTGATTTTTTGAGGATTAAACCAAGCTTACATTCCTGGTCATTGTGTACAATGCTTTTTCAACCTTCTGTGGATTGGGCTTGCAAGTATTTTGCTGAAGATTTGTGTGTGCTTTCTTTACTTTGTTTTCTATAGGTCTCTTATGTTTGTTCTTGTTTTGCACTGAATTCTTTTTTTGCTACATAGATATTTTTGCTGTGATATTTCCATTCCTCTGCTTGCTTTTACCATTTAAAAATATTTTGACATTACATGAATATATATAAAATATATTTTTGAATAGTTAGTATACAGCTTATGTCTTAGTTTTCTTGGATTGCCATATCACAATAGTGTAAACTGGGTTGCTTAAATGACACAAATTGTTTTTTATTTTTAAATTGTAGATTCGGAAAGTATAAGCGCATGTTTGTTACAAGGTCATATTGCATACTGCTGGGGACGGGGCTTCCAGTGAACCCATGCCTTGCCAACATCTGTTATTTTTATAGTTTTAAATAATAGCCATTCTGTCTGGTGTGAGATGGTATCTCATTGTGGTTTTAATTTGCATTTGTGTGATCATTAGTGACGCTGAAAATTTTTTCATTTGCTTCTTGGTCGTATTTATGTTTCTTTCTTTTTTGGATCAATTTCTAGTCATCTTTTTTGCCCACTTATAATTGGGATCATTTCTTTTAATCTTTGGTTGATTTATTTGAATTTCTTATAGATTTTAGATGTTATTCCTTTGTCTGTATATGGTTTTCAAATGTTTTCTCTCATTTTGTGGGTTGTCTTTCTAATATATGGATTGTATCTTCTGTTGTGCAGAAGCTCTTTATTTGAGTAAAGTGTCATTTGTTTATATTTTTGCTGTTGCATTTGTTTTGGAGGTCTTAATCATAAATTATTTCCCTAGACCAATGTCCAGAAGAGATTCCCATGAGTTGTATTCTAGGTCTTTTATAGCTTGAGGTCTTATATTTAAGTCTTTAATATATCTTGAGTTATTTTTGTGTGTGTGGTGAGAAGTAGAGGTCTAATTTAATTTTACTGGCACCATTTATTGAATAAGGTATCTTTTTTCCATTACTAATTTTTGTCATCTTTGTTGAAGATAAGTTGATTATAGATATATGGCTTTATTTCTGGGTTCTCTATTCTACTTTATGGATTTGTATGTCTATTTTTATACAAATACCATGCTGTTTTGGTTATTATAGACTTGTAGTATAGTTTGAAGTCAGGTAATATGATGTCTCTGCTTTTTTTTCCTTCAGACACCTCTATTTTAAAAAGTATGCTATTGTTTTATTTTTAAGATTGGCTTCATAAGAGTTACCTCGAGATCAGTATAACTTTGTAATAAATCAGTAATCAATCAAATTTTGTTCATAAACTCCTTCAGTGACTAAGGCTTCTATTATTTGCTGATGGATCTGTGTGTAAATTGAGATACTGAATTTCATTCAATAGAAGTCTTTCCTGACTCTTTCTGGGTTCACAAGTCTTCATGTTCAGCTAAGAATGCCATTCTTTCCTGTTTGTTTGTCAGAAAGATCACTCTTTGTTCTGACAATGTCTTTGAGCATGGATTTTTATTATCCTTGCTTTAAACCAAGACAGTCGCCTTCCATCAGTGAGGCTGTCAAGTCCTTAGTGCCTGCCTTGCACTGGTAGAGCTACCATAACGTTTAGCTTGGACTTGAGAATGAGGATAATCTTAGGATGCAATGCCACATACTCCTTTTTGAGGTGTAGTAGTTTTTGTTTGTTTGTTTGTTTTAATAAACTTCTCTCAATTTTGTTGTATGCCCTTGACCAATTTCCAATCTTAGAATACCTGTTTTTGATAAATATGATCAGTTTTATTATTGCTTTTTGCTAAGTTCTTTATTTGCCATTTTAAAAGTCATGTCGCATCATGTCTCCCTGATTCTTTTGAAGGACAAAAGGAGAGGTGAGTTATTATCAGATGTCCGTTTCAAATGAGTGGACATGATTCAGTGGAATCATTTGTCATAACATTTACAGGTTAGTTTAACAATGGATTTTTGTATTCCCCACCTATGCATATGAATCTCTAAAATCTCACTGTGGCTTTAACACATTAAAATGTTGTACTCAAAGATAATGTTTTCAACAATAATAGCATGTAAGTCTGTCAAAAGTATACTATATTTCTAAGTATTTCTAAGCTTTTGTTTGTTTGTTTTTCTTTCCTGCTGTGATGCTACAGGCTTGGGGAACTATCTAATGCCCTAATAATAAACAAATATGTAGTTAGTCTTAAAAAAGCAAGGATTTTTATTCAATTGCCACATTTTCTGCTTTTATTTATATATAGCTAAGAATATTAACTAAATAATAATACTAATATAAAAATAAAAATGATTGTACAGTATTTACAGTTTTACAAGTGATTTCTGTTAGTAAGCCTGTCCAAGAAAAGTTTATTAAGAACTAATTAGAAGGTTTTACCTTAGAAAACTTTCCACACTAAACAGGAAATGGTATGAGGGGAACTTGTAAATACATCTGGTAGCAGAGCTTAAAAGAATAAACTTAAACTCTTCAGATACTGCCCCAGTATATTTCTAAATTGAAATAGCATAGTTCTATATAGTTGGAATTTTTCAAACTTGAGAGTCCACCCTTATTATTTCCTGTTGAGCAGTGAAAAACTGTACTAGAATTATTGAATCATTCTTTGAAGGGGAAAATGCCCTGCAGAAAAAATATTTTAAAATAATAGTTCTAAGCAGAAAAACACAACCAACCTCAATTTGTTCTACCTGCCAAAATTGGTGAAGCCACATCAAGAAAAACCATGAGAATTTTAATTCAGACTAATTAATGACAGTTTATTTTTGTGCCCCTTAGTTATTTTTATTATATATTATCAAAGTGGGCATAATTTTTATTTGCAGGTGTTATTTTTCTAATTGTGAATAAATGAATCATTGAATTTTAGAATTACACATGTCCATCTAATTAGGAAAACTACCATACATAAAACTCTGTGCCTTACACAACTGACAATTGTAAAATAATCTTCTGTTAGGAGAATGTTAAAAATAAAATTACTAGCCGAGTTCGGTGGCTCAGCCTGTAATCCCGCACCTTTGGGAGGCTGAGGTGAGTGGATTGCCTGAGTCCGCGGGTTCGAGACCCGCCTGGGCAGCGAGACCTCATCTCTAAAATAAATCAAAAAATCAGCCAGGCATGGTAGTGCATGCCTGTAATTCCGGCTACTCGGAAGGCTGGGGCGGAAGGATCGCCGGAGCCCAGCAGGTCGAGGCTGCGGTGGCCGGGAGCGGCCACTGCACTCCAGTCTGGGTGACAGAGTGAGACTCCAACTCAAAAAATAAAAAAATAAAAATAAGATTACTGCTTATATCAAGTGATTTCCCTTTATTTGTATATAACGTGTAACACTGAAAATAATCTATCAGGCATTTATAACTGTAATTTAGGAGATTTTTTCAAGGTTTGTAACTCAAAATTATCAAGCTACAATATAGGTCTCATCTTCCTCCTCCTACTTCTCTTCCTCCTCTTCAGCCTCCATTTTGTTCTCTCTCTCCCTCTCTCTCTCTCTCTCTCTCTCTCCCCCCCTCTCTCTCATAACATGGAGCTAACAATTCAGCCTCTGCCTACATTGTAACCTTGAACTTGCCTTTCACCAGCTGTTTAAACCTCTGTCTCCGTATTTTTCATCTATAAAAATGAGGATAATAGTACCTAACTCATGGAGTCATTGCTAACATATGCAATGCACTTAATACAGCATCTGGCACATACTAAGTGTTCATAAAAGTATATATTGTTTTGTCAAATAATTCCTTTAATTTGATGCTATTTGGTTAGAGGTGAAAATATGTACTACAGATATTACTCTTAGTAAAAATATGTTAAAACTATTTTGATATTGAGATCAAATATAGGAAGCATTTTTAAAAATAGAAAAGAGGTAACTTGAGTTTTCAATAATTTTGACCAAGCAGCATAATCAAAAGTCCATTTTGAAGCATGAATGACACAGATTAGCTCTCTAAGTTAAATATGCTAATTGGAATTTACTACATATCTATTCAACATTATACTTTGTGATTTAGACACAGCTCTGTCTGCAAAAACACTTAAAAGTATAGGAACTGAAATTTTAATCTATCAATTACACAGAACTTAAAACATCTACTCAATTTAACTGTTTTTTCCCCCAATTAAGAGAACACATCCCCTGTTACCTGGAAGAGTAGCTAACAGATAGTGGGCACTCAGTAGTTTCTGAATGAATTGATGGAAGGACGAATAGGATTAGAAGTCATGTAGACATTTTTTTTTTAATTTTAAGTTTTTTATTTTAAAGATGCGGGGTACAATTCAGGGTTAGGTATACAAATATTCATTACGCAAATACCCTTGTTGATGAGGTGTGCCTTCCTTCCCTAGGCAGATTCCCACTACTGCCAATCCCACCACCGCGACCTCCCCTCACCTCCCGAGTTTTCTGCTACTGTCAATCCTTTTCTTATAGTATTATGATAGTTCAAGGTTCACTTATAAGTGAGAACATGTGATTCTCACTTCTTTGTTACTGTGAAAGATCACTCAGTATTATAGACTCTAAGACCATCCAGGTTACTGCCAAGTTCATGATTTTGTTCTTCTTTATGGCTGCATAATACTCCATTATGTATATGTACCACATTTTTTTATCCAGTCCTCTTTTGATGGGCAGCACGGTTGGCTCCATGTTAGTGCTATTTTGAACAATGCGGCGATAAACATAGGTGTGCAAGTATCTTTTTTATAGAGTGATTTGAGTTCTTCCGGGTATATTCCCAGTAGCAGCATTGTGGGGTCATATGGAAGGTCGATTTTTAGAACTTTTAGGAATCACCACATTGTTTTCCACAGAGGTTGTACTAGTTTACACTGACACCAGCAGTGTAGAAGTGTTCCTTTACTTAACATCCTCTCCAGCATCTGTTATTTTTTTGAGTTATTAATGGCCATCCTGACTGGAGTTAGGTGGTATCTCAGTGTAGTTTTAATTTTCATTTCTTTTCTGTTGACTGCTCGTATGTCTTCTTTTGAGAACTATTTATATCTTTTGCCCACTTTGTAATGGGGCTCTTTGTTTTTTTCATTTCGGCACGTTTGAGTTCCTTGTATATCCTAGATGTTAGGCCTTTGTCAGATATGGAGTTGGCAAATATTTTTTCCCAGTCTGTGGGCTGTCTCCCTGCTCTCTTGATGGTTGCTTTGGCTTTGTGGAAGCTTGTCAGTTTGATGAGGTCCCACTTGTTTATCTTATCTCTTATGGCATGGGCATTTGGGGTTTTGATTAGGAATTGGTTGTCAGTTCCAATTTCCATAAAAGTAGTTCCTGCATTTTTTAGGGTTCTTAATAGTTTGAGGTTTTATGTTTAAGTCTCTGATTCATTTAGAGTTGATTTTTGTGTATGGGGATAGGTAGAAGTCTTGATTTAGTCTTGTGCATGTGATCAGTCAGTTTTCCCGAAACCATTTACTGAATAGGTTCTCTTCTCCCCAGTGGTTGGTGGTGGAGGCTTTGTCATAGATGAGTTGGTTGAGAAATTGAGGCTTTGCTTCTGGAATCTCAATTTTGTACCATTAATCTATATGCTTGTTCTTGTACTAATACCAGGCTGTTTTGATTATTGTAGCTTAATAATAAAGTTTAAAGTCTGGGAGTGTGAAACTTCCTGCTTTTTATTTATTTATTTATTTATTTATTTATTTGCTGAGGATTGTTTTGGCTATTGGTGGTCGTTTATGTTTCCATATGAATTCCTGTATTGTTGTTTCTAGGTCTGAGAAGAATGTTGCTGGTAATTTGGTAGGTATTGCATTAAATCTGTAGATTGCCTTAGGTAGAATGAACATCTTAACAATGTTGATTCTTCCAATTCATGAGCATGGGATATTTTTCTACTTGTTTGTGTCGTCTTTGATTTCTTTGAGCAGTGTTTTATAGTTATTAGTGTAAAGTTCTTTCACATCTCTGGTTAGGAAGATGCCAAGGTATTTCGTGTGTGTGTGTGTGTGTGTGTGTGTGTGTGTGTGTGTGTGTGTGTGTGTGGCTATTGTGAACGGGATTGTGCTTTTTATTTGGGTTTCTGTTTGTTTATTGTTGGTGTATAGAAACACGATTGTCTTCTGCACATTTATTTTATACCCTGAGACTTTGCCAAATTCCTTTATCAGTGCAAAGAGGTTTCTTGACAGACTATCTTGAATTTTCAAGGTATAGAATCATGTAGTCTGCAAAGAGGGATAACATAACTTCCTCTTTTCCTATTTGTATACCCCTGATCTCCTTCTCTTGTCTGATTGCTCTAGCTAGGGTTTCAAAAACTATGTTGAACAGGAGGGGTGAGTGTGAGCATTCTTGTGTTGTTCCAATTTTCAGGGGAAATGGTTCCAATTTCTGTCTAGCAGTATGCTGGTGGTGGATTTCTTGTAGATGGCTCTTACTATTTTGAGGTGCGTTCCATCTATGCCTAGGTGTTTGAGGGTTTTTATCAAGAAGGGGTGCTGGATATGTAGATAAATTTTAAGTTTCATTATTGCAGAATGTGCTTGTAATTTCAAAATTGGCTTCAGAGATACAAGTTAAACAGGTGCTAATTTATTCTCACAGAAGTTAGGTATATGGGACATGTTTAAAACATCTGGGAGATTTTTATCAATCCAGATTGTTGGCACAGATTACATCAAGAAGATAAGAAACACGATCCTGTGATTTGACAGAATATTTCACTTTGCTAAAGCCTTATATTGCCATCTTACAGTTGTCATTGTGAGGACATAGTACAGTTGTTTTTATTTTGTATCTGTCTTCCTCAAATCTGAATGTCCCTTGAAGACTTGTATTTGGACAGTGCCCCAAAGAGAGAGTTGTCATGGTGAATTTAAGCCAATATACTATGTCAAGAATGTCATCAGATATTTGACCACAATTCTGTGTGTCTATAGTGATGTGAATGTGACACCTCTTAACTTACTTGCAATCATCTATTACTCTGGAACATGCAGCTTCATAAAGCCCTGAATTAATCTTCAGGGAGAAGAATGCCTAATAAAGGACACAATAATGTGCAGCAGCTCTTGCAATAAATTTGATGAAAGGTTTCCTGAAAGCCACAGCAAAGGGTAATATGAGTCCACTTATTAGCTCTGTGTTAGCGTTATTTATGTTCTGTGACCCACAGAGAGATGAGAGATTTTATTTTGCTGCCTGGACCTCCTACCCAGGATTTCAGCATGTTGGGGCTTTGGGACCAGAGTTTGTATTCTGACTGGGACACAGTTGTCAACTTGGCATCTTGGGAGATGGATGTCCTTCTTTCTTCACAAAATAACCTTGTGTGGTTTTTTGTTGTTGTTGTTGTTGTTTTGTTTTGCTGTTATTTTTATTGTTTTGGTTTTGTTTTTTATTTTAATCTTTTTATTGAAGTTTAGGAGCCTTGATATATTTTGGTGGTTTGGGGGTTATGCACAGAATTATAAGGGAAAATGAGCTTATTTTTCATGAAGACTACAATAACTCTCTGTGAAGCATATTTTAGGAGTAGAATATCAAAGTGAATAGAGTGCATGTTTTGTTAGATGTGTTTAAAAAATATGCTGTTCTAGTCTTATATCAATTAAATACAAAAGGGAACCCCCCTAAAAGAATTTATTTATTGAAAATGTGTATTCATTCTTACATGCTTAAACTTCAGTCACCATCAAAATACTCTCCACTTGATGCAATACACCTATTGAGACACTTTCCACTTCTCAAAACAGTTTTTGATCTCATCAAGTTTGGTGCCTTTTAGTGTCTGCTGTTTGTTTCACCTCTTTCACATTGGCAAAACGTTTCCTTTTGAGAATATTTTTTATGTCATTTGGGAAACAAAAAAAGTCACCCTACGTGAGATTGAATAAATAGGAAAGGTCATGCCCTTTTTTCTCTAAAACTTCTTAACACTCAGCACAGTGTGGGCAGGTGCATTACTAAATTACCTATCATGTGACGCATGGCAAAAATCTAAAAAAAAAAAAATCACTGAAGCAAAATGCAATCTCACACAACAAGCTAGATGGTACACTGTTGCTGTTGATTTCCTAGAACACCTACCTAGCGGGGAATCCTGTACTACAAGTGGCTTGCCCACCAAAAAAAATTCCATTTTTTTCTTTATGTCCCCCCTAGTATGTCTGATAAATGCAGAAAATATGTAGTTTCATTCTTACTAATTTCTTTTGTGGATGTGATATGTAGTCGAATTTGAACATTTACACTTTCCAGCTTATTTTCTAATTGGATTCTTTTTAATGCTGACTTGAAACAATGAGTATGTTTTATTATGCTTTATGTTCAAAGTTGGCTCCAGTTCATAATACAACTGAAGAAAGAGAATAGTAGTCAAAAACAAAACAAAACAAAACAACTTTGGCCTTACATTCTTTTTTTGTTGTTGTTTAAGAATATTGCATTGATGGTTTCTATTCACTATCCAACGGATAAATACCTGCAATCACTAATACAACTCCTGAATGTTGTGTTCTTTATTGCTGTCACTGTCAGTACTGTCTTGAGCCTATTGTTATGAGTTTTGCTGTTTTTAATGTTCTTGTTTTTAGTTCTTTTGAGAAAATAATAAGAAAGAAAACATAATGTTTGGTTGACCTGTGTGTTTGAACATATATTTTATTATATTATTATTTTCTTTTGATATTACATTTTAATTATACAGAATTTTAAGCTCAAGAAGAAAATGGAGAGAAAGGGGGACAATAAGAAAATGTAGTTTTTATTGTTAATCATTGTGGGTCAAGTTTTTCATTTTTGTATTAATCCCTTATATCTCCTACACATAATATGCCAGTATTTATTTAATATCATAGTATAAGTACAGGAGATATTCATAAAATACAGACAAGAAGAATCTGATATTATTTAATACAAAATGTAATTAAAGTAAATGATCACTTATGGGACCTTTGGAAGGGAAATACATTCTCTTGAAAATAACAACTCAGGGTTATGAGAATCTACGGGTTATGAGAATCTACAACTTAAAGAAAGAAAGGTATACAATCTAAAGAAAGAGGAATACAGGTTTGGAGTAAGTTTAAGATTTTATTATCACCAAAATTTAGAATTCAAGTGTCTTTATCTGTAAAAGTAACAGAGTTCACATCGAATTCCATTTTATTGACATTTATTTAATCAATCAACAAATGTATATTTAATATCCAGTTTGTGTAAGGCACTGATCTGCATAATATGGAAAATAATTCATGATCTCTTGCACTCAAGAGATATATAGTCTGTAAATATTAAAAAACAATACAAGGTAAAATTAAATATAGATTTAAACAAGACTATTTGTATAAGCAATATTTCACAAAAATGCAAAGAAATGAAGAATTTATTTTGTAAATTTGGATTAAGAAAGACATTCAAAAGAATGTTATACATTACACAAATTATGAAAATTATTAATTCAATAGGCAAAAACTGGAAGGAATATGATCTATTTCTTTTTTTTTTTTTTTAAGTTGGAGTCTCACTGTCACCCAGACTGGAGTGCAATGGCCGCTCCCGGCCACCGCAGCCTCGACCTGCTGGCCTCCAGCGATCCTTCCACCTCAGCCTTCCAAGTAGTTGGAACTACAGGCGCGCGCCACCACGCCCGGCTGATTTTTGATTTATTGTAGAGATGAGGTCTCGCCTGCCCAGGCGGGTCTCGAACCCGCGGGCTCAGGCGATCCACTCACCTCAGCCTCCCAAAGGCGCGGGATTACAGGCTGAGCCACCGAGCCTGGCTATGATATATTTCTCAAATGAACAGAGCACGAGGAGACATAGAGGTGTAAAAATATATAGCTTGCATAAGCAGATACAAGCGGACTATCTGAAATAAAATTGATGGGATTATCAGCCTATTGGCACTTTAGCAGTGAAAAGAAAGTGACACACAGAACCTAGCCTTAAGAGTTGAAATAGGGTCAAAAGAAATATTTTAACAATAAATGAAAAACTCGACTATTAAATCGGCACACCAGAAAGATAGAGGCAGTTGTTGACTTTTGTATTATTCCTTCGTGTTTTATTTCATTGACATAAAAATGTTCAGTTTTGAAGGCAGAGAACATTTTTATGGCATCATCGTTCTTAAGAAAAATTCTCTGAAGAATGATTTTAGTTGGGACATAGGGAAAACACTGGGTTTTTGAAATGGGCAACAACCTCCTGTTTGGGTTTAGAAAATAAATTGTTTCCATCAACCTTTTCCATAGTAAGTTTCCAGTATGAAAAAAATGAGTCACATGGTGCAGGTGAAAGGAATTTTATGTTAGGCACATTTGAAGATGTCTAGGATCAGTGAGGTTAATTGTTTTATTATTGCCATCCTTGGCTTTGTCTTCAATATACTAGTAGCACTGCAGATCTTCTAGAAAAGCATATCCAATGCAGCAGGATTTCCACAGACTGGGATTTTTTGGCAGATTTTTTCCACAGACTGGGAAATACAGGCAGACTTTTTTTTTTGCATAGCATCTCACAGAAAAAGTGATCTACTGAAAAATATTTTGTGAAACATTATCTTACTTTTTTTTTTTTTTTTGAGTTGGAGTCTCGCTCTGTCACCCAGACTGGAGTGCAGTGGCCACTCCCGGCCACCGCAGCCTCGACCTGCTGGGCTACGGCGATCCTTCCGCCTCAGCCTTCCGAGTAGCCAGAATTACAGGCACGCGCTACCACGCCCGGCTAATTTTTTTTGGTTGAGATGAAGTCTCGCCAAGTTGCCCAGGCGGGTCTCGAACCCGTGGGCTCAGGCAATCCACTCGCCTCGGCCTCCCAAAGCGCTGGGATTACAGGCTGAGCCACCGAGCCCGGCTACATTATCTTACTTAAATGGAAAAACAAACTGACTAAAAGATTCATTAGCTATATGGTAGAATTCATTTAGAAATATTTCATTCAAAAGCACGATGTGCACAAAATTTTAATTCTCACCCTGAAGTTAATGTATTATCTTTTGTATTGCTCATTTGATAGCTAGTAGGTGTAATGTTCTTACTCCAGTCATGCTGCTTAAAAGCTCCTGAAGAGGAGTTAGAGGTAAAATCATTTAAGTTCTCAGGTCTGCAGAATTTGATGGTTTCCTGGTGGGAATCATTTCCAAACAGACTAAATATCTGAGAACATCTGCCAAGAAATTTAGAAAAATCCAGACCAAAAGCCCCTAAAAATGAGCAACGGTATGAGGAGAAAGATAGACAATGTTTACTTAGAGTTTGTACTTCTAAATCTGCTGTATACAGCAAAGGGAACTGCACTTAAGCGTCTATATTTTCCTTGAGTCACGATTGGTGCTTTATTTTCTTTAGATACCTTTAGCTATATGCTGTTATGGTTTCAGGTAAGCTTAACAGAGTACTGTGTTATTGATTTAAAGATTTATTTAGTTATTACTCTTGATTTATGGTAAGAAATATGGAATTCCATAAACAAGAAAGCAGGATAACAGAAGACATTGTATGTCTACTCTCAATACTTCTAGCAACCAGTTGAATAGGGAGTTCACCACGGAAAAATGAACTCACAGGTATTTCAAATGACTTCTTTTTGGCATCTTGAAGAGTTTGCCTAATGGGAATCATATACTCTGTGGCTTTAATTTTATCTTAGAACCAGAAAATATAACCAAAACTACTTCCTGGAGTGCTAATATATAGAATAATAAGTTCCCCACACCTTTCTTGCTGAAAATAAATTAAAATAATTGTTAGAAATGTTGGGTATTCAGCCACATATTATTACCATCTTCAGTCATTTTTCAGGTATGTTAGGGAACACAAATGAGAATGTTCCTCTTAATGGTTTGGGACTGCTGTTTTCTTCAACATAGTAATATGAAAGATTATTTAAAGAATAATACCTTATACATAGTATATTTTCATGCTTGAATATATGAAGGAAGGAAAATACAACTCTTGAAAGCATAGTGTAATAAAATTCATAAAAATACAATTATAGATTTCAAAGGTATTTTGGGAGGGAAATGGAGATCTCATAAGGCAGAATTAGCATCATTCTGCCATTTTGTCCACCACATTGTCCATTTACTTACAAATAATAGATTATGCCATTTTCTCTAAAGAGAAAACGATGAAGTGTTTGAAGAACCCAAATAAGCCCTTATAGGAAAGTGTACTGATTATGTAATATTTGGTGGAGAATGTCCGTGCCCTGTTAACAATATGAGAAATGATGCAACTATTGAGTCCATCTATTCCACACAGTTAGAGGGGGATATCTGGTGTTGTCTTCCAGTTCAAAATTTACTTTTACTCTATATTTTTTATATTTCAGTAAAAATTTTTATTTTTATATTATCTTTAGAATTCTATGTACGATATCCTATTCACTGGCTCAACAAAGTATACATTTACAGAAAAACTTAAGAAATTCTTCACCCTTTTTCTCCCTCTACTTTCTCCTAATTTTCAATTTCCTTTCCCCATTCTTCTTTTTTCCTCCTCTTTCTTCATCTTTTTTATATAGTAATAATTATAACAACCTTTTATTGAGCATAGATGTAATTCTAAGTGTTTGTATCCATTCTGTATTAATTCCACAGCTACTTAGATAATGCTTCTGAGACACACAAACTATTCTAGAAATGTGGATATATTATAATAAATAAAAGAAACAACATCTTTGCTCACATAGGGCTTAATACTTTAGCTTATATTTTACATGAAGAAGTAGATAGCAAGCATAAATGAACTTTATAGCTATAGATTATGTTGGGTACTCTAAAGGACATAAATAATGTGATGAGTTTAGTTGAAAAATCAAGAACTTTTTTTGATATATTAACTTTAGGATGCCTCTGAAATATCTGAATAGTAATGTCAAGGAAACTGTAACACAAATCTGAACTCAGAATATAGGTCTGGGTTTTAGAGAGATTCTTTGGAATCATCAAAGTATTAATGGAACTTAAAGCTATAATGCTAGAATTAAGCTATCTAACTATAAGAAAAATTAAGAAAGTCATTTTGAGGAGGTGACATTTGGAATGAGATAAAAAAAAAATAGCCTTAAAAAGAATCTGTGATCAATGCATTCCAGACACAGACTAGAAAGAACTTATGGTTGTTAGAACAGAAAAGAAAGGTTTTTGGTGTTTTTTTGGTCTAGATTTCAGTGAGAAAATAGAAAAATTACAATAGATGTGGACAGAGAGATAGTCAGAAACTAGAACACTCAGAAACTCTTTAGGCCAAGGTAACGAATACAAATTTTATTCTAAGAGCAACAGAACTCCATTGAAGTGTTCTAATAGCTTTTATGGGCATATTAACTCTAGAATGTCTATGTAATATCTCAGTGGCAATATCAAGGAAGCTTTAAAATACAAATTTAGAATATATGTCTGTGTTTTAGATAGATATTTTGGAGTCATCAAAATATTAATAGCACTTAAGGCCATGATCCTAGAATTGGATTACCAAGAAAGTTATTATAGAGGAGAAAGGAAGAACAAATGAGAGAGGAGAAGAGAAGAATTCAGACTGGACCCTCAGCCACACCATGATTCATGAATGCACAGAAAAGACTGAGCTCTTGAAGGAGGCTGAAAAGTGTCATAGAACTTGGCATACAGTAGAATGTGGTATCTCAGAGGTGAAGAGAGGAGAATGCCTCAGGAGGGCATGGTCACTTGGGTTGAATGCTACTGAGAAACAACATGGAGAACATTAATAACCTTGACAATAGCTGTTTTAGTAGAGTTCTGAATGCAGAAGGTTTAAATAGATCAACTAATGAACCAGAGATGATAATATAAGCTCACTTAATTCCTATAACAGACCTGAGGATTCTTACCATTTAATAAATAAGAAAATTGGTGCTCAGAAAGATGAAACAATTTTAAGTAATTGTGCAGAAAAGATTCAAACCAAGTTCTCTCTGATATAAAAAATTCCTGTCCCTAATCACTATCAGAGATTTAGATTTAGAGGGATCAAAGAATGATAATTTGAATAATCTAGTCCACTAAACCAGTGCTGCTAATGTTCGCTTAACAGAAATCATAAGGTATCTACTCCAAAACAAAATGGGTTTTTAAGCTGTCTTTAAAAATGGGTAGATTTCAAGGGAGAGCTATCATTAATCTATGTATCAACTTTATTTTACAAAAGCCAACACCTCCTGAGCTACAACCTACTTGGGTGTAGGAGTGGAATTGTCTGTTATTCGATGGTGTTGAATTTCCAGTGTTAGGTTCTTTTTGGGACTAATCAGCAAGTATTTACTTCTGAGCTTATTCTAGTATGTTACAGAGAACATAAATCTCTGGTTCATGCCATTGATTTTTCACTTTATGTTTTTGGAGATGTGTCTATCATCAAACTGCCAGATGGCATTGAAGCACTAATTGCTAGATACTCAAGGTCAATGTCATGAACAAAACAGAAATAAACAGAAATTAATAAAACAAGCTTTTCCTAAAATTATACAACTCAAAACATTCTATAATGTCATCAGTGACTGCTTTTCACAACTTTTATTAATCACAAGTCTCTTTTGAGATTCTTTACAGGGTAAACCTGCGATGTTAATTGTGCCACCATAGTGTCAATACTTGAGTGTTTTAGGCAAAAATAAATCATGATGCTATGAATAGTCTGCCACTGCACACCTCAGATGGCGATATATTACCTCTATAGAAGCATTGATGCTAAAAGATCTCCCTTACATCTTTAAGTTTATTAAATTGCATAGATAATGGGATTTCAGGTTGGATATAATTTTAATCTCAGTAAGCAATGGGTATCCTTTAGAAGAACTTTCTGAGATAATCAAGTCATCTGTGCTCCATATGCAGAATTTAAAGTTATATCTTACGGGTAGTCCAATGGTTATTGAAAAAAAAAGATACAATTGTCTTTGAGGCACATAACTTAAGATTGTCTGGGAACTCTCCATATGAAAACACTGGCAAGAAGATACATATAGTGGTGTGGATTTGATTCCTATACTGAAAAACAATTGGACTGGAAGGTAGTGCTTTCCAGAATACTTGATTTAACCTAATAAATGTTGTGTGAGGGATTCATGGTTACTAACATTGATTAAGTGCCTATTGTGTGCCAGCTCTGTGCAGGAGCCTTTTATATTTATCTAACCTGGTCACCACCACAATCATGCAATCTTGGTATTATTATCCTCATCTTGCATAGTAAGCTTAAATAACTTGTATAGGGTCGCACAACTGGTCACTGTAAGAAATGAAATGCAAAAGCTATGGACACTAAAATGTAGATTGTGTTACCATTCTTTGTCCAGAACCCAGATTGGTTTTACTGGATTACCAAATAAATGACTAATAGCATGCTCTTATCTCATATCTTATCCAAATCCAAATTGCAAGAACCACAGATGAAGGAATATATATGTATGTGTGGTGTGTGTGGTATGTGGGGGGTGTGTGTGTGTGTTTGTGTGTTTGTGTATAAACCCTCACCCAAAACCCAGAATTGTCTTTTCGAGGGCAAGTCCTTAGTAGTACACTCAGAATTTGTTCCTGGATGTTTTGAGAAGGTTTCATCATATTTTGAAGAAGAAAATTCCCGAGTAGTGGCAAAGAGGTGACCGGTTCTTCCACCATGACAGCGCATTTGCACACACCATGTTGAGTTCAGCAGTTTTTGAACAAGAACAACATGACCCCTGTGCCCCACCCTCCCTATTCACACAATCTCACCCCGAATGACTTATTTTTGTTTCCCTGGATGACAAAAGTCCTTCAAGGGAGATATTTTGCTTATGTGAAAGAGGTGAAACAAAAAAAAAATGGCAGAAGCACTAAATGGCATCAAAATTGACAAGTTCAAAAACTTTTTGGAGCAGTGGAAAAAGCATCTCAATAAGTGTATTACATCAAACCAAGAATACTTCTAAGGTGACTGACATTCAAACGTAATAATAAATGCACAATTTTTTAATAAATAAATTTCTTTTTTAGGGGTCTCCCCTCATATGTGTGTATATGCAGACTTCAATTAAGTTATATCTTTTTAATATAACATTTTTTCTGATAATAAAAGAACATATGCTTAGTGTAGAAGAAATTTGGAATTTTTTTGAAGAAAAGAATAAGTAACAGAGGCTAGGCAATTACAATAGCTCAGATATTCTGTTAATTGTTTTCTATGCATGATTTTGTTTAATGGTCTTGGAAATCAAAGGCACACATTGTTATTGTTATTTTCTTTTTACAAATAAAGAGACACAGATCTTTAAGTATCTCTCCTATGGTGTTCACTTGTAAGTTGAAAGTCAAGATTTGAAACAAACAGACTAGTTTGAGAGTCTGCACTCCTCACCACTTCACTACTACTAATGATCCCAATATCCACCAGAAACTAATGTCAATATTTTGATCTATTTCCTTATCTGTGCTCACTGTTTAAAGGTTGATGCCAGAATTGTCTTCTGTTTCCTTACTTCCAAAGCTGGATTAAAATAATATATCTCTCATAAAGACTACATTTTTAAGCTCCACTGAATATACCAATACATATATATGGATTTCACAGAACCAGACTCTAATCTTCAAGATTTGAAAAACAACAAGTAAACTGTTTTGTTTTTGTTTTTGTTTTAAGTATACATATTATTTTTCTATCTTATGATCAGGGTGCCTGACATTTGTAAAAGGCAAAAGTTCATGGCCCTGAATTTCCTTTCCAATCCTCTGTTCTTCTCTCTATGTTTTTTGTCATCCTATAAAGATCCCAAGGTTTTCATTAGCCCTGTCCTGCCCCTCTGCTGATGCTTCACAAGCTTTTACCTTTCGGGGACCACTCAACATGACCTACATTCTGCCAGAAATCACAATCTCACTAAAAAGAATCACTGGTTAAAAATGTTTTCTTAGTACAGGAGCCTTGATCCCCATATGGGACTTTGTCTATAAAAGTGCAACTTCACTAACAGTTCGAAGTCAAAAAAGAGTTTGCCTTTGGCCTCTCTTCACTAATAACAATTATGGCATCATGTGGCATTTTGTGGCATCATGTGAGAAGTTACTCATAACAATTGTAAAATGTATTTTCAGTTTTAATGTAACTCTTTAATTTAAATTGAATTATTCTCCATTGTAGAAGCATAGGCATATTTTCCTAGCAGAACACTATGCCCTAAATTATGCCACAAACCTCAGTGTCTTTTGCTTATGTTTATTCATCCTATGCATTGAATAGTAATTTTGTGGAAATCTGAATTTTTGTTTGTCTCAAAGCCAAATGACTGGTAGTCCTAACCATTCTACATGCGTGCAGTCCTCACTGGAGGTCACTCCATTCAATTGAAAAGGCCAATTTTTAGTTGGGTTCGGTGGCTCAGCCTGTAATCCCACGCCTTTAGGAGGCTGAGGTGAGTGGATTGCCTGAGCCCGCGGGTTCGAGATCTGCCTGGGCAGCGAGACCTCATCTCTACAATAAATCAAAAAATCAGCCGGGCGTGGTAGCGCATGCCTGTAATTCCGGCTACTCGGAAGGCTGAGGCGGAAGGATCGCCAGAGCCCAGCAGGCGAGGCTGTGGAGGCCGGGAACGGCCACTGCACTCCAGTCTGGGCAACAGAGTGAGACTCCAACTCAAAAAAAAAAAAAAAAAAGAAAAGGCCAATTTTATTCCACCCTCCAGAATTAGTTAATCTTCTTTAGTAGAAAATAACTTTCCATTCACTAGGGCATGGAACTACACTGGTGATCAACTACACTAACCCAAATTATTACATTAGTATATGTCCAAGATTGAAATTCTCCTGCTTTTTTATACGCAAGTTTTTTTGCTTCCTGTCTACAATGGATGTGGCTAATCTAGAAAAATAAACTGAAGGCTCGGGAAAAATAAAATTGCAATATTAATATAGTAAAATAATTAAACTTTCTTCAGTGATTTGGTTCTACTTCCCTTCATATCTTCCTGGGCTGCAGTGAGTTGCAACAAATGAGGGCTATTAAAGACACCGTTTATTAGGCAGAGAAGTCATAAGTGGACTAAAAGTGTCCTCTATCCCCTGGAACTCACCCTGGTTTCAGTTTGATTTTTCAAAGGAAAGTGGGAGGGCCAATAAACACAAAAGTGTAGCCTCAGGCTTGAATCGTTGTGGTAGCTCATAGAATATGATTTTAAAAAGGAACAAAAATGATAAGTAAAAAGAGTAATATAGAATACACCACAGAGAAGTCTGAGTTTTTATCTATTCACTTAAAATTTTTTATATTAAAAATATAGGCAACAATTCAGGGTTAAGTATATATGTTATCATAAAAGTAAAGTGTGGGTACTCTTATTGTAATTATGTACACTCCACCCCTGGCAGGGTCCCACTACTGCCAATCCCTTTCTGATAGTATTATGATAAATGTTCAGGGTCTGCTTATGAGTGAGTCTATGTGGTACTCAGATCTTTGTTTCTATGATAAATCACTGAGTATTATAGACTCTAATTCCATCCAGGTTTCTGTGAAGTTCATAATTTTGTTTTCTTTATGATTGCATAATATTCCATTGTGTAAATGTACCGCATCTTCTTTATCCAGTCCACTTTTGATGGGCAGCATGGTTGGTTCCATGTTTTTTCTATTGTGAATAATGCTCCAATCAACATGCATGTGCAGGTATCTTTTTTATAGGGTGATTTGATTTCCTCAAGTTGTATTCCCAGAAAGGAGATTGCTGGATTGTATAGCAAGTCAATTTTTAGACCTTTTACAAATAGCCACACTGTTTTCCACAGAGATTGTACTAGTTTATGTTCCCACCAACAGTGTAGAAGTGTTCCCTTTTCCCCACATGCTCTCCAGCATCTGTTGTTTTTTGAGTTATTGATGAAGGCCATCCTGACTAGAGTTAGGTGATATCTCAGTGTGGTTTTAATTTGCATTTCTTTGATGATTAGTGAGACTGAGCATTTTTTCAGGTATCTGTTGGAGACTTGTATGTCTTTTTCTGAGAAGTGTTGATTCATATCCTTTGCCCATTTTTAATAGGGTTGTTTGTTGTTTTCTTTTGGCACATTTGAGTTCCTTGTAGATCCTGGATGTTAGATCTTTGTCAGATTTACAGTTGGCAAATATTGCTTCCCATTCCGTGGGCTGTCTCCTACTCTCTTGCTGGTGTCTTTTGGCTTGTGGAAACTTTTCAGTTTGATGAGGTCCCAATTGTCTATCTTTTTTTTCTTTTTTATGAAATTTGTTTGCGCTTAATTTATGGCTGAGGATGTGGTATCTTATTTTTTATGGCATTTGCTTTTGCAGAGTAGATCAGGACTAGGTTGCCTATTCCAATACCTCTAAGGGTGTTTCCTGTGCTTTCTTCTGGGAGTCTTATAGTTGCAGGCTTTGCATTTAGGTCTTTGATCCAGTTAGCGTTAATTTTTGTATATGGTGATAGGCAGGGGTCCTGTTTCTGTCTTCTGCATGTGGGCAGTCAATTTTTCCAGCACCATTTAATGAATAGGTTCTCCTCTCTCCACTGAATGTAGGTGGACACCTCATTGAAGGTGAGTTGGTTAAGAAATTGAGGTTTTGCTTAGAGTCTCTATCCTGTTCCCTTGGTCTATATGCCTGTTTTTGTGCCAATACCAGGCTGTGTTGATTATTGTAACTTTACAGCAGAGTTTGAAGACTGGAAGTTTGTTACCTCCTGTTTTGTTTCTTTTGTTAAGGATTGTTTTGGTTATTCTTGGTCTTTTATGTTTCCACATGAGTTTCTGTATTATTATTTTCAGATTTGAGAAGAATAATGTTGGTAATTTAATGGGTATTGCATTTAATCTGCTGATTACCTTTTGTAGGATGGACATTTTAACAATGTTAATTCTTCCAATCCGTGAGCATGGAATATGTTTCCATTTGTTTGTGTCTTCTTTGTTTTCTCTGAGCAGTGTTTTGAAGTTTTCATTGTAAGGGTCTTTCACTTCTTTGGTTAGGAAGATATCAGGGAAATTCATTTGTGTGTGTGTGAGTGTGTGTGTGTGGCTATTGTGAATGGGACTGTGCTTTTTACTTGGGTTTCTGCTGGTTTATTGTTGGTGTATAGGAATGAAACTGTCTTTTCCATGTTTATTTTATACATGAGACTTGCCAAAGTCCCTTATCGGTACAAGGAAGTTTTTGACTGATTTTTTTCTGGTTTCCAAGGTATAGGATCATGTCATCTGCAAAGAGGGATAATTTTTTTTTTTTTTGAGTTGGAGTCTCACTCCATCACCCAGACTGGAGTGCAGCAGCTGCTCCTGGCCACCGCAGCCTCAACCTGCTGGGCTCCGGCAATCCTTCTGCCTCAGTCTTCCAAGTAGCTGGAACTACAGGTGCATGCTACTACGCCCGGCTAATTTTTGACTTATTGTAGAGATGAGGTCTTCCCAAGTTGCCCAGGTGGGTCTCGAACCTGTGGGCTCAGGCAATTCACTCACGTCAGCCTCCCAAGGTGCGGGATTACAGGCTGAGCCACTGAGCCCGGTTAGAATATCCTTGATTTCCTTCTCTTGTCTAATTGCTCTAGCTAGGACTTCCAATACTATGTTGAACAGGAGAGGTGAGAGTGGGCAGCCTTGTCTTGTTCCATTTTCCAAGGGAAATACTTCCAATTTCTGTCTATTTAGCAGTATGTTGGCTGTAGGTTTATCATAGATGGCTCTTGCTACTATGAGCTTTGTTCCATCTATTCCTAGGTGTTTGAGGGTTTTTATCAAGAAGGGTTGCTGTATTTTATCAAAAGTTTTTTCTGTGTCTAGTGATATAATCATATGATTCTTGTTTTTGCGTCTATTGATTACATTTATGATCTTGCAAATGTTGAATCAGTTCTGCATCCTAGGAAGGAAGCCTACTTGGTCACGGTGGATGATTTTGAGATGTGTTGTTGGATCTGCTTGAGAATTTTTGCCTCTATGTTCATCAAGGTCTGCCTTTCTTTGTTGGATCTTTACCTGGTTTGGATATTAATGTGATACTAGTTTCATAAAATCATTTGGGGAGAGTTCTTTCTTAATTGCCTGGAATACTTTTAATAGAATTAGTGTCAGTTCATCCTTGTATGTTTTGTATAATGCTTCTAGAAAGCAATCTGATCCATGACTTTTTGGGGGGGTCATTTTCTTATGATGAAGTCAATTTCCTAGGTTGTTATTGGTCTATTTAGGGTCTTGTCTCAACCTTGGGAGGTTGTGTGATGTCAGAAAGTCCTCCATGTAGGTTTTCAGTTTGTTTCCAGAGAAGTGTACATAGTAATCTCTGATAATCTTTTGTATTTCTTCAGGGTCAGTTGTGACTTCATATTTTGCATCTGTAATTGTGTTTATTTGGGCAGTTTCTCTCTTTTTCTGGGTCAATCGGGCTAGGGGGTTCATCATTCTTGTTTACCCTTTCAAAGAACCAGATTTTGTTTCTTTGTTTTTTATTCTATGATATTTTTGTCTTCTATGTCCTGTATTTGGGCTTTTGTTTTGGTGATCTGGATTCTTCTGTTGAAGTTAGGGCTTTGGTGGTTTTGTGTTTCCAGCTCCCTTAGGTGACTTGTTAGGATGTTAACTTGTGATCTTACCATTTTCTCTATATGTCATTGTGGAGATTTAAATTCCCCTCTTAGTGATGATATCATGGCATCCCAGAGGTTTTGGCAAGATGTTTCTTCATTTTCATTTGTTTCCAATAATCTTTTAATCTCTGTCTTGATTTCTGTGTTGACCTAGGAGTTTTCCAGCATCATACTCTTTAGTGTCCATGTCTTTGTGAGTGTTGGGGAAAATGTATTGATGTTGATATTTATTTTTATTCCACTGTGATCTGATAAGGTGCATGGCAGTATTTATATCTTATGAAATTTGTTTATACTTGATTTATGGCCAAGGATGTGGACAATCTTGGAGTACGTTTCATGCGATAATGAGCATAATGTATAATCTGTGGTTGTTGAGTGGAGTGTTCTGTAGGTATCTACTAAATCCATTTGGTCAAGTGTCAAGTTGAACTTCCACATCTCCTTATTCTCTTTGTGCCTCAATGATCTATCTAGGGTTGATGGTGGTGTATTAAACTTCCCAGCTTTGATAGTTTTAGAGTCAATGTCTTTTTTTAGTTTACCTAGTAGCTGCTTTATAAAAGCTGATGCTCCTGTGTTGGGTGCATACAAGTTTAAGATGAACATTTCTTGTTGATGAATTGAACCTTTTATCATCATGTAGTGTCCTGTATCTTTTGCTAATTTTTGATAACTTAAAGGTATTTTGTCTGATATTAAGATTGTAACTATCGCTTTCTTTTGTGTCCCGTTCACATGAAAGCTTGCTTTCCATCCTGTAACTTTGAGTTTGTGAGTGTCCATTCTGGTGAGATATGTCTTCTGAGACAGTGTTGTTGCATCGTTTTTTAAAAATTAACATTTAGTCTATTCATGTTCAGACTGATTATTGAGATGTGAGAGTTCACCTGTGTCATGAAGCTCTTACAGAGTTTGTTATTGTTTGTTTGCATATGTACTTGTGGTTTTTTTTTGTTTTTTGGGTTGAGATATGTGTGTGTTTTAATCTTGTAGTCATGATGCATACTTAATTGGTTCTTTTTTTGCTTGCATTCTTGGGAAGAACATGGTTGTTCTTTTTTTCTTTCTTCAGTGCTTAATATGTTCTTATGCTTCCCTTGTATAGTTGGTTGGTAGGTAGTATACACTCTTAGGGATTGAAAGTCTGGGAAGGATTATAATTCTCCATCACTGATGAAGATTAGCTTAGTTGGGTAGGAAATTCGTGGTTGATATTGTTTATCTTTGAGTATTTTGAAGACTGGACTCCAGTCACTTCTAGCCTATAGTGTCTCTGCAGCTAAGTCTGCTGCTATTCTAATTTATCTTTCCTGGTAGGCAGTCTGACCTTTCTCTCTCTGCCTTTGGGATTTTTTTTTCTTTTTATCTACTTTGTGTAAGTAAATTACTATATATGTAGGAGTTGGTCTTCTCATTTGATGTCTTGCAGGGGTTCTCTGTATCTCTTTGTTAGGATTGTCACTTCTCTCATGAGATGTGGGAAGTTTACTTGGGTGACCTTCTGGAATATTTGCTCCAGACTGCTCTTTTCTCCTTATCTGCTTTAGGGATATCTATCAGTCTTAGGTTTGGTCTTTTAATATAATTGCACATCTCTTGAAGGCTTTATTCCATCTTTTTAAAGCTCCTCTTCTATGTTTTTTTAACAGAATGGGTTAGTTCCAGATTTTGGTCTTTATGTTCTGAGTTTCTTTTTCTGTGTGTTTAATTCTGTTTTCCATGCTTGTCAGCTTATTATTTATTCACTGTATTCTTTATAGCTTGCATCTTGCTCACAAGTTCTTTCATGTGTTCATTTTGCTTTTCTTGGTTCTTATTCATCTTTTCCAACCATTCCTTGATCTCTGCATATGTGACCTGAGACCAGTCAATCTGGGTGCTCTTCAATATTTGAGTTCCAAAGTCTTTATAGTCATGCACTGTTCTCTTTGGACTTTGTGTGGTATCTGTGTTTCTTTATTTTTCTTCATTTGTGATGAGCTTTTCTTTTCTCTTCACATCCATTGTTCACCAAGAAAGGTAGTAATTTTCACTCCTTTTTACACATCCCCCTATTCCTCCTTGGGTAAAACCTCTGGACTAGTTGATTTTTGGAGCTGGGTTAGAGGTGAGGAGTTATGTTACTCCCTTGTAGATTTGAGATTTGAATGAGGTGTGTTAGGGAGTGCTAAGATTCAAAAGTTTTCTGTAGATCACAGTGTTTACTGATTGGTGTGTATGCCTCCAGGGGTCCACTTCCCACCACCTTTCAGTATGTTCGTACTTGGGAAATGCAAGTTTTCCCCCGGGTACAAAATAACATGAAGGAAGGGAAAGGAGTCAAGAAAGAGAGAATGTGGAGGGGATGACAATGGAGAGAATGAAAAAGAAAGGAAAAAGATACAAACCAACAAACAGGTAGACAAGCATAAAGAGAGAAAAAAGGAGGAGAAAAAGAACGACCAAAACAGACATAAAAACAAACAAAACAAACAAAACAAACAACAAACAAACAAACAACAACCCCAAAGAAACCGACACCAATAATATGAGGATATTTTCACACTCATATATACCCTTATTGGAAAGAAAGAAGAAGGAGAATGGGTAAAATAGAATGAAATTTCCACTCCCAACAAGCAATATTGAAAACGAACGAACAAACAAACAAACAAAAACCTTTTTGCAATCCTTGAGCAACCTCCTGTGGCAGTTTCAAAGACTTTGGGTTTCTTGAAAGTGTGACCCAAGCACTGCTTCCCTTAGCTGGAGACAGAGGGGAGGGATTTCGGCAGGAAGTGGTTTCCAAATTCTAAATCTGTCCCTTGTCCACTCCAAGTGATTGGGGAAGGCTGCAAAGTGCCCCCAGCTGATACGCCTATGTTTAGCTCTCTCCATGTGTGCTGATCAGAACGTTGTCCACCTGAATCACTTGTCTCACTAATCACTGGGAAAAAGGTGCAGGTTCACTTTAAAATTCACCACCACTCATCCACTGTGAACTGGGGCTAGGTTCTTAGTTTGCTGCTGCAGACCACAAATGCTTCAAATCTGTCCCCCATTCACCCTGTGCATTTGGGAGGAGGCTGCAAACTGCCCTCGCTGATCCACTTTTGTTCAGTTCTCTCTGTGCATGTTGATCAGAACAATGCCCAACTGAATCTCACATTCCTCACAAATCACTGGGAAAAGGGTGCTGTGTCACTTTAAAACTCACCACCACTCATCTACTGTGACCTGCGGTTGGGCTCTTTGACTTCAGCTGCAGGCCTCAGTGGCTTCAGTTGGTGGATGGGGCATCTAAGTCTCCTTGGTTGGAACTCTGGACCGGTTTCTCTAGCACATCTTCTCGAAGTTCCCGTTGCCAGTGTCTGATATGGGACTGAAGGCTGCAGTGGCAGGCGACACCGACTGTGGGTGATCCTTGCCATTTTATTCCCTTTTTTCCCCCGGTAGTGCTCAGAGATGGTGCCTGCCTCTTGGCCATAGAGCATGCTGGGGCCCAGCACCTACACAGGGCAGCCGTCTAAACAGAAGACCTCAAGTCTTCCCCTCCCACATCTCCACTCAATCAGACATTCACACACCCTTTTGCTGACACCCCAGGATGAATACTCATCTCTGCACCCACTCATTTATTCAGAGATTCATGCATTCCGACAGCCTCCGTTGCCATCTTGGAATCGGGAATCTACAAAGCTCAAAGTCTGAGCTTTTAAACTGTTTATTTATTATACCCAAATCTCCAATTTTTGGCACTTTTTTTTCCCGAAAAATGCTTGCACCTGTTCAATTGTTAAGAACCATATTTCTCCACAAAAGTTGTAGGAAAAGAACGACTAAAAGTCTTTAACATTTTATAGATTTTTCTGTTTGCTTCTTATGTACTTGCACACATTTCATATCAAGTTTTTCCAACGAATGAAATATTGTTACTATTATTAATGGAAGTTTTCCTGCATAATGGATTCTAATTACTTATTGTTGATATGCATGATTTGTAATAATATTTGTAAATCCATTATTTTTTCTGGCCACTTATTAGAGTGATCATAATTCCAGGAGATTTTTAATTACCTTATTAGGTTCTTATGGTTTACAATTATATTACCAGGAAATGATGATGCATTTGTCACCTCATTTCCAAAAGTTGTCTTTTAAGTCTTAGCTAGAATCATGTCAAATAATAAGAGTGATAGAAGACATGTCCATTACTGTTATATATGAAAGCTGGTTTTAATAGGAATGTGTTTTATTTCACTATTCAGTATAATTTTGGCAGTTTTTTATAAATGGCTCATCGAAGAAACAAGCAATAAAATTTTCAGCTCAAACTTCCGTAAGTCATAAAGTTATTTTTTATTTAACAGAAATAAAAATCTTAGAAGAAGGGTAGACAGGATCCAGTCATGGCACAAGAATAACTTTAAGGACCATTTTTTTTGGTACAGTTCTTAACCTTGGCTTCCTAAAAGTGTGGTTACAGCAGTTCAGAATGCCACATACAGGCAGTGAAATATCCATAAGAGAAAAAGACTGTAGCTTTATCAGGACTTTGTCTTGGGAGCCAGGATATGTTTTATGAAAGTGTCCTAACAGAATTTCCCTTATATTTTATTGGATAGAGTTTTGTTGCATGCTTATTTCTAAATCAATTATTAATGAAAAGAATGAGATTAACTAACTTAAAATAATCTTTTTGAATTGGAAGGAATACTTGTGAATCAACTATAGTGACCTGAAAATATGTTATGTTTTTAATATATATTATTTTCTCTGGGCAACAGTCTATTACTTTTTTGTAGTATCATAGTGTTATCCAAGGATAATGATAGCCATTGAGAAGAGGACTGGTTTGGAGATATAAAAATAAACTACTTATCATAGTAAAAATATATCATTCTGTTTATATTTTACTAGGAAATAATTAAATCATGAACACATACTACATTCTACTGAATTGCCTTCTTATCATATATTGAGGTCACCATATGGCTTTGCATTAGACCTTTAGGTATTATGATAATGGCTTGCCTATTCTTTTTTTTTTTTTTTTTTTAGTTGGAGTCTCACTCTGTCGCCCAGGCTCTGGAGTGCAGTGGTTGCTCTCGGTCACCGCAGCTTCGACCTGCTGGGCTCCGGCGATCCTTCTACCTCAGCCTTCCATGTAACTGGAATTACAGGCATGCGCTACCACGCCCAGCTGATTTTCTGATTTATTGTAGAGATGAGGTCTCACTGCCCAGTCAGGTCTCGAACTCGCGGGCTCAGGCAATCCACTCACCTCAGCCTCCCAAAGGCGCGAGATTATAGGCTGAACCACCAAGCCCGGCAGCTTGCCTATTCTTAAACAACCCTTAGAAATTCTTAAACAAACATTAACGATTGCCATTTTACAATTGCATTTTTAGAAGTTTTATCTATTTCTTAGTTTTACAGTCATATCTAATTTTATTGTACTTAACTTTATTGTGCTTTGTTGATACTGCATTTTTACAAATTGAAAGCTTGTGCAACCTTGTGTCAAGCAATTCTATCAGCATAATTTCTCCAGCACCATGTGCTCACGTAGTGTCTTTATGTCACATTTTGGTAATTGCAATATTTCAAATTTTATTATTATTATTTCTGTATGGTGATCTATGATCGATTTTCTTTGATGATGCTATTTTAATTATTTTGGGACATCACAAATTGCACCCATATAAGACAGCAAACTTAATCAATAAATGTATGTGTTCTGACTGCTCCACTGACCTGCTTTCCCTTCACTTCTCTCTTTGGACCTTCTTATTCCCTGCGACATAAGAATATTGAAATTAGGCCAATAAATAACCTTACAGTGCCTTCTAAGTATTCAAGAGAAAGAAAGAGTAACACATCTCTCACTTTGAATCAAAAGCTAGAAATGATTAAGTTTAGTAAGGAAAGCATGTCAATAGCAAGGAAAGGCATGTAAACTAGGCCTCTCGTGACAAACAGACAGCTAAGTTGTGAATGTAAAGAAAAAGTTCTTGAAGGGAATTAAAAGTGCTAATTCTGTGAAAACATGAATAATGAGAAAATGAAACAGCTTTATTGATAATGTGGAAAAAGTTTGAGTGATCTGTATAGAAGATGAAACCAGCCACATCATTCCTTTAAGCCAAAACATAATCCAAAGCAAGACCTTAACTCACTTCAATACTGTGGAGGCCAAGAAAAGTGAGGAAGATATAGAAGAATGATGCTTAGAGGATGGTTCATGGGTTTTAAGGAAAGACGCCATCTCCATAACATAAAAGTACAAGGTAAAGCAATAAATGCTGATGTTGAAGCTGCAGCAAGTTACTCAGAAGCATAATCACAGACAAACTAAGCAACAGATTTTCAATATAGATGAGACAGCCTAATATTGGAAAAAGATGCTATCTAGAACTTTCATAGCTAGAGAGGAGAAGCCAATACTTGGCTTTAAAGCTAAAAAAAAAAAAAAAGAAAAGAAAAAAAAAAAAAAAAAAAAACAGGCTGACCCTTCTGTTAGGAGTTAATGCAGCAAGTGACTTTAAGTGAAAGCCAAAGCTCCTTTGCCATTCTAAAAATCCTAGGGCCCTTAAGAATTATGCTAAATCTACTCTGTTGGTGTTCTGTAGATGGAGCAATATATAGATGTGCCTGGATGGTGGCATATTTGCTAACAATATAGTAAATGTACTCAGAAACAAAAGATTCCTTTCAAATATTGCTTATGGGAAATGCACATAGTCTTTTAAGAACTCCAATGGAGATGTGCAAAATCAGTAATGTTGTTTTTATGCTTGCTACTATGACATCCATTCTGCATTCCAAGTATTAAGAAGAAATGCAGACTATCAAGTATTCTTTAAGAAACACATTTTATAAGGATATAGCTGAAATACATAGTGATTTATCTGAAGTATCTGGGCAAAATAAGTTGAATACCTTCTGGAAAAGATTCATTATTCTAGAGGCCATTAAGAACATTTGTGACTCATGAAAGAAAGTATTTTGATAGAAGTTTGAAGGTAGCTGATTCCAACCCTCATGAATGACTATGAGGGATTCAAGATTTTAGTGGAGGAAGATATTGCAGATGTGGTGGAAATAGCAAGACAGGTAGAGCTAAAAGTGGAGCCTAAGATACAATTGAACTGTTGCAATCTCATGATAAAACTTTAGTGGATGAGGAGTTGCTACTTATGAATGAGCAAAGAAAGTGGTTTCTTGAGATGGAATCTGCTCCTGATGAAAACGCTGTGAACATTGTTGGAATAATAACAAAGTCTTTGAAAGATTACATAAACTTGATTTATGAAACAGCACCTACGGAAATTGGAAAGGCAAGACCACCAAAACCCTAACTTTAGCAGAAGAATCTATACCACAAAAATAAAAGCCCAACTACAGGATATAAAAGACAAAAACATCATAGAAAAAATCAGCAAAACAAAAAGCTGCCTCTTTGAAAGAATAAATAAGATTGATAGACCCCTAGCCAGACTGACTAAGAAAAAGAGAGAAAAGAAGCCCAAATAAACACAATCAGAAATGCAAAAGTCACAACTGATCCCAAAGAAATTCAAAAGATTATCAAAAATTACTATGAACACCTGTACAGAAACAAACTCAAAACCCTAAATGA
The DNA here is from genome assembly GCF_000164805.1 of Carlito syrichta. Classification (NCBI taxonomy): domain Eukaryota; kingdom Metazoa; phylum Chordata; class Mammalia; order Primates; family Tarsiidae; genus Carlito; species Carlito syrichta. The sequence goes on along the minus strand of NW_007232926.1, from coordinate 10,292 downwards.
AATGGCAGATTTTCTGACATCATACAAACTTCCAAGGTTGAAACAAGAAGAAACTGAAACCCTCAATAGACATATAACAACCCAGGAAATTGACTTTGTCATAAGAAAGCTCCCCACAAAAAAAAGCCCTGAGCCAGACGCCTTCCCAACTGAATTATACAAAACATACAAAAAGAAACTGACACCACTTCTATTGAAAATATTCTGAGCATTTTTGTTTGTTTGCTTACTTACTAATGAAAGTTTGTATCTGCAGATTTCCTCTAAGTACATCTTTGGTCACATTGCATAACTTTTGATACAAACTGTTCGTATTTTCTTCATTTTCTAATTCAGTAATTATAAGCAAGTTTACTTATAATCTTCAGCAAACTGAAGGATAAGGCTTAGGCCCACCAGTATGACTGGCACACTAGATTAATGTTTTTAATAAGGATGAAAAAATGAGGGTTATGGTAGAAGGCTATGTGTAAATTGAAATGCAGTTCTAGATGTCCCTGATAAGCTACCTCTTTCTTCCACCAACAAAACTGGCATGTGTAAAAGAAAAATAATGTTATGAACAATCTGTAATCATACATTTTTAATTTTTTTGTATTTGATCTGAAGACCATGCAAAACCAAAGAACAAATCAAAAGCATACCTAACCTCATTACTGAAAAACTATACATAAACATTTTCTAAATGTGATTTTGTAACTTGTCCTTTTAACTTAAGATGACTATATCAACATGTTTTATCATCAAGTAGCTTTCTACATAAATTATCTGAATGTATATTACTATAGTATTTCAGAAAACCACAATTCATTTAAGTAATCTACTATTGCTTTAACATTTAGGCAATTTTTTCACTTTTACTAGTATGAATAGTAATAGTTATTGCTATGTTGATAAATCTTTTTGCCCAACTTATTATTGATATAGAATAGATTTCTAGAATTGAAAATATGGAGCCACAATTATGAAAACTTTTAAGCCTCTTGATATATATTTGCAAATTTTCCTACATGGAAGTAATACTGATATATATTCTCATGAGTATTGTATGAAATTCTCCTTTTCATTGTAGTACTTTCAAATCTGAGTATTATTACTATTATTATTATTATTGATATTTTAATCCTTGCCTAGTTGACAGTCACAAACTGATAATGTACTTTTGTTGTAATTTAAATTTAAAATTTCCTGTCAGGGTAAATGTGTTTTCATGTGAATTACCATTTTAATGTGTTGTAAATTTCAATTCCATACTCTTATCCATACTCTTTTCTCATTTTTATATTAATTTTAAGGGAATTTTATACATAATCGATATTAAAGTATATTGTAACTATTTATTTAATTTCATGGTTTACATCATTTATCACTCTATAATTTGGCATGCAGAAGTTGTTCTTCTCTTATCTTTCTTTTAATAAATACTTATTCCCTTGCTGTAATCCCTGAAAATACCTCCCCACAACAAGATCAAATCTTTCACCTGCATTTACATTTCTTTGTGTCGTGTTTTTTAAAATTTTTTATCAGTTAGAAATTTATTTTGATTTATGGTATAAGAAAATGAGCTATGTTTCTTCCAATTTTTAACTAATTACATGATGACCACTGTTGACTAATACATATTTTACTCTCTGATTTGAAATGGTACCTTTATCGTAGGTAAGTACTTAACCATATTGTGTCTGTTTCTAATCTCTCCCACTGATTTGCATATCTGTTCTTTTACCTGTAGAATACTGTATGAGCTACAGCACACAATCTAACTCACTTATTTATTTTCTGTTATGTAGTTTTTAATTTTGCTATTGTAATTCTAATTTCCTAGAATTGCTTAATTTGGTCAGCATCTTTTGTATATTTATATATGCCTTTGTAATCCTTTAAATATAGTCACATTCTTCCATTGCACTCCAGTCGAGGCAACAGAGTGAGACCCCAACTAAAAAAAAAATCACCTTATTATACTTCTTTGTGATATCTTATAGCTCATTCTTATATACCATGTTAACCTATTGATGACACCACATATTTTTCTATATTTTTTTCTGGTTCATTTCGGAAATAACTTCAGGTGCATGTTTTACTGAAACTCTATAGTGATAAAATATTTCATATGAGCTAAAGTTTTGTTTAATACTTTTCAAATTGAGTTTTTACTCTTTTTACATTGTTAAAATAAATATGGAGTACCACCAATACAGTGTTTGCCTGCAGGCATCACATGTGCATTTCTCTTAGTCCTGCATGCTTTCCATCTCAGGATGGATGGGATCATTTCTCAGATGCGTTCCTGGAAATAGAATGATATAGAATTCTTATCTAACTTCAAGTGACTAGCAAGCTTCATTGAATGGATTTTATGCAACTGAGATTATTTCCTCCCCCCATCTTTTTCACACTTTGGCATTCCAAGTCACTTGTTTTCAAAGTGTGGATCTAGAACAATAGCATCAGCATCACTTGTAGACTAGTTAAAAATGCAAATTAAGCTGAGCGCAGTGGCTCATGCCTGTAATCCCAGCACTTTAGGAGGTGGAGGTGAGGGGATTACCTGAGCCCATGGGTTCCAGACTGGCCTGGGCACCATGGTGATACCTCATCTCTACGATAAATCAAAAAATTAACTGGGCGTGGTGGTGCATGCCTGTAGTTCCAGCTATCTGGAAAGCTGAGGCAGAAGGATCACCTGAGCCCAGCAGGTCAAGGCTGCAGTGGTCATGAGTATACCACTGCACTTCAGCCTGGATGACAGAGTGAGACTCTGACTCAAAAAAATACAAGCTGTCACAGTCCACCTCAAACCTACCTACTTGATTAAAAATGCTAGATGAGTCCTGTGGCCATTTGTGTTTTAACAAGCCCTTCAAGTGATTCTGATGCACACTAAATTTAAGAACCACTATCCTAAACCAACAAATATTACATATGAGGGCATGCACAAACACGTGCCCATGCACACACACGCACACATATACACATACAACTACAATCCAGCTCGATATGCTATGTTTCCATCCCTCCCATGAGCGGCAGACTTTTTTAGTGGGAACTTTTCTTCCTTCCTGTATTATCCCAAATCTTACAGATAAAAAAACTCACCAGGGATAATTCCAACATATTTCTCGTCCCATCATTTTTGGGAAGTCAAAGTCTCCACTAATTTTGAATGTATTGATGGTGGGTATAGGGGGTACCACCTGTTCCAAAAATCAGTATCTCTGTAATATCACTAGCATAAAAAAAATGCTGCCCAGTTTTCTACTTTGTATTAACTCTGGGGGACATCACAATGTATTCTCTTTCTCTTTTTTTTTTTTTTTTTGAGTTGGAGTCTCACTCTGTCACCCAGACTGGAGTGCTGTGGCCGCTTCCGGCCACCGCAGCCTCGACCTGCTGGGCTCTGGCGATCCTTCCGCCTCAGCCTTCCGAGTAGCCGAGTAGCCGGAATTACAGGCATGCGCTACTACGCCCCCTACTTTTTTGATTTATTGTAGAGATGAGGTCTCGCTGCCCAGGCGGGTCTCGGACCTGCGGGCTCAAGCAATCCACTCACCTCAGCCTCCCAAAGCGCTGGGATTACAGGCTGAGGCACCGAACCCAGCCCAATGTCATACTTTTTTTTTTAAGTTGGAGTCTCACTCTGTTGCCCAGACTGGAGTGTAGTGGCTGCTCCAGTCACCGCAGCTCCGACCTGCTGGGCTCCGGCGATCCTTCCACCTCAGCCTTCCGAGTAGCCGGAATTACAGACTACCACGCTACCACGCCCGACTGATTTTTTGATTTATTGTAGAGATGAGGTCTCACTGCCCAGGCGGGTCTCGAACCCGCTGGCTCAGGCAATCCACTCGCCTCAGCCTCCCAAAGGCGCGGGATTACAGGCTGAGTCACCGAGCCCGGCTACAATGTATTTTCTACCCTCTTTCCTGCTGGTAGATTTGTTTTCTTTCAAATGTCAAAGTATACCTGGCCTATAAATTGTATTCTTAATTCAGCTCCACAGTCTGCGTTGATTTTGAAATGTACTTCCAAATTCCAAGGTCGGGTTACTTTCAGTCTACTTTTGATGTTATTTTAATTTATATTCCACCAGCACCACTTGTAGTTTTATAAGTATTTTTGTGTCGGAGTTGATATTTTCACATTCAGTACCTGTGAAGATTCCTGGGCCTTATCCACAACCTATCACATCTGGATCTGTATTGAATAAAAACTGGGAATATGCATTTCATTATGATTCTTAAATGTGTACTATGTACACTAAAGTTGAATAGCCCCATGATCTCGAAGCATTTCACAGAGAGAACCTTGAAAGTTTAACATTTTTTGGCTAAAAATGCATTTTTAAAAACAGAGGCTGCTGTTTATTTTTCCTTTTCACTGTGAAACGATTGAATATTAGAGATTTTTTGCTTCTGTTGATATTTAACTTTTTGTGCTTTGGTACTCTCTGTAGCTTCACACTACAGTGATTTACTGAAAGATTAGTTACTGCACATGTGTTATTTCCTAGCTATTATAAGTACAAAGACCAATGAATCAGGAGCGAAAAGAATGAATTTTAGTCTGATTTTTCCCTTGAATTTTCTCAGTTGTGGTCTTGGTCCAGTTTATTTGCTATTTCTTATGGCATATATAGGAATAGGAAGAGTTAAATATTGCAGAAGGAAAGGAGGAGGTCCTAAAATTTGATCTGTACACAGAGCATGATATATTTGGTATAAACATTTGTCCACATGGAAAACCTAGGGTATAGTTGAAAGAAGTCTGATAACATATATGATTCCTGAAAATTAGGTACAAGATGATGAGTGTATCTTAAAAAAAATAGCAAGGCAGAAGTCCTGATATCAAACTCAGGTTTGATTATGTATAAGATTGCTTTATGCTAACTCATGCTGAAATAGAGTTCCCTAAGTCCTATTTACCTAAATTCAGGATTAGTTTCATATGCTTGGTTTTCAATGGAGGGCAAAGTAGCTTCTTTATCTGAAGAGATATTATTATAATGGCTGTTGACACTGGTAACCTGGCAGAGCCTGACATATCTAAGCTTTATAGGTCAAGGTTTTATTTTGGCCTCTGTTCACCAGAAAGCAGACCTACTGAAGAAGGCTTCTGTGCTATTATTTTATTAAGGAGTTCTATCTCAGGGAGAGGAATGAGACAAAAGAAGGGACTATGAGAGACAGATAAAGAACTAATATAAGGATTTGTTATTGAGCTGGCCACTGCTAAATGTGACTGCCTGATTCTTGAAATTAACAACCTGCACCCCCACCCCATGCTATGACATTTATAAAACATTCCTGGGTGTGAAAGATGTAAGAGAAAGCAGAAGAAAGAATCTCTTCTCTGACTCCTATCTTCCATTGTTTGAAGGTTCACTGGTGGGCTTTAAAATCCTCTGTATTTCTAGGCTGCCCAAATATAGGCAAGGGCACTGATTCCATTATAGAATCCTGTCAACAGGAACCCTTGGGCAGGAGGCAAGAGGCATGTTCTCACATCAGGATGCCAGGTGCATCTTGAAAATTTGGTCAGAGCTAGGGTGACCATATAACTTATAGCCCAAACTACTGGAACACTTGTGACAGTGACAATGTTAATAATTATAATGAGACAACAGATTTATAAGCTCTTCCAGGCACATCAGTGTGTATGATTATTTAATCAGATCCCTGGCAGAGGTGGAACAAGTGACAAAAAAAAAAGGATCATAGGTGATTCATAAGAGGTGTTTTATAAAATGATTAATGACGTTTACTTCTTTAGGCTAAATTGCTGAAACAAAATTTACATATATGTGCACATTTTAAAGCCACAAGTGCTCAGTAGCAGCATTTGACCACTAGTAACCTTGTTGGACAGTAGCGCAAGTACTCCAGAGAGCATAGTTTAATATCGTTTGCAATAATAGACTGCTTTACCAAGGTTTACTATTTCTTCTCAATTTCCCACTATCTATATGAACAAAAAATTTTAAATATTGCATAATGACTCCAAATATATATCAAGGAAAGATACAGGAGAAAGAAAAGTTATTTTTTTCATTAAGTTAATGTTTCTACTTAAGAATAATTTGCTATTGTGATCTTCTCACCCACTAAATTTTTTAAGGTAACAAATATATTTGATGGAATCAAACAGTCTCTATTTAAATATCATTTAAATAATATAATAGAGCACTGACTATGACCTAAAGTTTATGGAATTAAATACTTTTGGTATGATAGCTCTAGCTCTTAAAGTTTTAGGGCATCAATAAGATGTACCATTTATGACTATTTTAAAACTCATAATAAATCCACATTTTTACTTTCGATATCTGTCTGGTGAAAGGTAACTAAAACACTTCCCATAGTGAGAGGACCAAAAGAAAATCACAGAGAAGTCTTCTCCTTTGAGTTTCTATGCAGTTAACCATTAAATGATAAACTCTAGTTATTCTACTTATACTTAGGAAGGCGTCAATTCTTTTTGTTTATTCAATAATAAAGATAAGTTGCTCTAGACCAGTAGTTTTCAATTTTTCAAATCCCAGCAACATTTTATAGAAATGAAACCATATAAGATGTTCATCAGATAAAAGTCAATCTTCAGAAAGGGTCATGGATCTCCACTTTCCAGTTTCATTTTTCTCCTTGAGGACACTCTTCATAACCCTAGGTTTTCCCAAGAAAAATTTGACAAACATTGCTTTAAATTATGAACATTTTTTGTCCAGTCTTTTAAAGATCAATAGGAAACATTTTCCAGGTGGTTGATATAAATTATGTTCAGAGAAGCTGCCTATGAATATAGTATGTGTGAATTCAAACTGTATGGCTCGAAGATGGAGCAAATTACCTTGGTCCTATTAGAACCTTTCTATACTCAATTTCCTCCATTCAACTCAATTCAAAAATGTTTTCCTGGATGCATGCATGTTCAATGCACTATGTGAGGAGGTAAGAAGACTATAGAGACGAACTGGACAAACTCCCTGTCTTCAAAGAAAGTATACCCTTCAAAATAGTTATGCATTGATTATATAGCTACATTATTTGGAAAAAGTATGGATGACTTAGCTTGTCATTTTTTCAGAAAATATTCATTAGTGCCTAGTATTTTAAAGAAAATGCCTGAGGCTGAGTATGAAAGAATTGAATATGATAGCACTTCATGCTCAAAGGACCAATAATCAAGGATGGGAGAGTAAAAATCTACATTTTGACATCGATTCATGCCTTAGGCAATATTCAAGCACACTATTTTATATATGTGTGAGTTACATCCTCAGCATCGTTTAATTATAACCTTTTTTATTTCTTCTTCTTTTTTTTTTAGATACAATGTTTTGCTATGTTGGCCAGCCTGGTTGCAATCTCCTGGCCTCAAATGATTCTCCCACCTTGGTCTTTCAAAGTATTGGGATTACAGGCATGAGCCACTGCACCTGGCCTAATATCCTATTATTGTATTTTGCTTTGTGCTGTCAGTGGTGGAAACAGTGATTAAATATATATTTTTATTTCTATGGAAAATCAAAATGGCATCAAACCTCAACTATTAACACTTTGTGGTTGACTTATTATATTGATAACACCAACCTAATCAGTAGAGTTAACACTTCCATTAATCAGTTTTCACATTTCAATTATGAATCTCACAGGAATCAAAATAAATAAAGCAGCCCACTAAGCAGTGAAAATGCTAATAAACTTGATTCAAAATACTTCTTTCAAATCATCATGAGGCAATCAATTGACTTAACTTTATTTTTCAAAAATATATTTGCTGATTTAACTTTTGTTAACTACTTTATTACAGCTGATATTATAGTATATTTAAAGGAAACTACAACTAAGGAGAAGATATATTAGTAAAAATTTATAGACTTAACAGTAAAAAAGGGAGAAGATAGAGGATCCAGAATCAACAAGTTTAGAATTCTGTGTTGCTATGTTCTCACGTGATAGCAAACATTCCTCAGCAGCTCAGAAACCCCAGATGAGCATAAAGGAACAGCAAATACAAAAACATAAAAATTGACGCCATTAAATTTGGACTGCTTTTTTTAGGAATAGATCTTTTTATGTAAATGAAGCACTAATTGATGACAATTTTCAGTTTGTCTGGAAAACATTTGAAAGGGAATCTAGAGTTCCTTACCTACTGAACTGGCATCCTTTCCACATTATCCCCATCCATCTTGTGGAGAGAACTACATTCATCAGGGCTTGATGAGGCATGTTTAAGAATCCTTGTGGTACGTATATACATTGGAATATTATGCAGCCATAAAGAAGGGCAAACATATGGACTTCGCAGCAACTTGGATGGATTTAGAGTCGATCCTACTCAGTGACCTATCACAGAAACAAAGAACAGAGTATCATATGTTATCACTCATAAGCAGACCTTGAACAATTATCATAATATTATAAGAAAGGGATTGGCAGTAGTGGGAAACTGCCAGAGGAAAGGGGGGGATTGGTAGTTGAGGAAAACTGCTAGGGGAAGGGGGGCACACCTCATCAACAAGGGTACCTGCATAATCAACGTTTGTATACCTAACCCTGAATTGTACCGCACATCTTTAAAAGACAATAAAAGAATCCTCAACTCCTCTGTTACATCTTTCAAAATGAGCAACCTCTAGTAGTTGCAATTAACCTTACTATTTAACTTAGGAGGTGCTGGAGACCAGCTTCAGCCGGGTTCAGGGTACCCCAAAGGTGGAGACGGCGTCAGCGATTGGGGGGAGAGAGAGAGAAAGAAAGAGACTGGATTCCGGTCCAGTGTAGAAGCGAAGTGTGTTTTATTGGGAATTACAACAGGTCTTTTATACACAAAGTCAGATGTGGGAGGGGTGTCTCCCACTCACCAGAAACCTTAATCCATGAAAACATAATCAATGATTGCCTTTAAACCTTTTTCATATGATAATCTTAAAATCCCATAACAAAGGATAAACTAATCTGTGACTGACATATTCTACAAACCTTTTTCATCCTAAGCTGATTGATTTATGCCAAGTTAAACAATTCTATAGAAGCTTAAGAATTTACTTTACAAAAGAAAGTGGCCCATCCCATAATGTTTGGAATGTGGCCCAGTACAAAGTTCACAGTGGGCTACCTGCAAATAATCCAGCTGCATTCTTTCAATAGAATGGGTGTCTTCTAAAACTATATTCTACACAATTTACATCTTATTCAACTTCAATGAATCCTGAGATCACAACCCAGAAGCCTGTGACCAATACTAAGGCTCTTAGATGTGACCTAAGTTTGAATTGCAAGTTGTGTGAAAGCTGAAGCTGCAGTTTGTGGAAGAATGGGAGCAATGAGCTTCTAAAGTGAGCTTGTGTTCATCTCGGTCTGAGTTTTTATGTTTGAGTTTATAGGAGCTTAATCTGGTTAGTGCTGAGTAGAAAGGGGGAGGAAATGGGGTCAATAGCTCCCAAACGCATTCTAGTGGTCTTGGGGTCAACGGCCCTTCTTGATCCCTAATGCTCAGTGGGCCTCTGTGGCCAGCTCCCAACATCTCCCCCTTTTTTATTTTTTAGCACGAAACCATGAAACTCCGTATTACTCTTCTTTAGCACTCTGAAGATGATTGGGAGTAAACACAGCAACAAAAGAATCACTGCTCCACAAATTCCCACATTGATGAGTATAGACATTAATGATTTTTGATTAGCAAATGATGCCTGAATTTCTTGATGTAATTTAGTAAGGTCTATACTCAGGTCTGAATGGTTCCAAATTCCAAGTTACTTTGTCCCAAGTATGGACAGGTTTAAACTCAGAGTGACATAGGGAGCCAATTTCTTTTCTAAGGTCACAAGTTCTTGCCCTCCTGTTAAAACTCCTTCCTCCAAAGCACTAACCTTACTTTCCAACTTCTGGTCTATGATTTCCTGAATAGCTATGGCAATAGAAATGTTTTTAGACAGCCGATCAGCAAATGTAGTTGTATGAACTTCCCTAGATAATGCTACAGCTCAAAAGTAGCTATTAAAGCTATAACTTCTAAAATTAAAAGTAGCCAAAAATCTTTTCTATCTTTCTAAAAGAGCATTAGTCTCATACAATATTTGTAAACCATATGCATCATACCAAAGAGATGACAATTATAAAAGAATCATCAAATATGATGGCTGCTCAAGAATAACAAAGCCTTTGTAAAAGGCATTAGTTAAACAATTAATTAAAAATACACCCAGTACAAGATACCTTATAAACATTGCTATGATACTCAATTTTAACAACTTAGTACTTATTTCATACTAAAAACACATAAGA